>NC_134531.1:249469972-249664972 GCF_050624435.1 Tenrec ecaudatus
TTGAAGTTGTCAAGGATTTTGTCTTGATTGGATCCACAATCAATGCTCATGGATGCAGCAGTCAAAGAAATCAGAAGACATGTATTTGGGTAACTGAATATTTTGAGTACCAAGTTGCGCCTCACCATGCCGTGGCATTTTTTTTCTTTTTTTACATTTTATTAGGGACTCATACAACTCTTATCACCATCCATACATATACATACATCAATTGTATAAAGCACATCCATTCATTCCCTGCCCCAATCATTCTCAAGGCATTTGCTCTCCACTTAAGCCCCTTGCATCAGGTCCTCTTTTTTTTTCCCCACTCCCTCCCCTTTCTCCCCTCCCTCATGTGCCCTTGGTAATTTATACATCGTTATGTTGTCATATCTTGCCCTATCAGGAGTCTCTCTTCCCCCCTTCTCTGCTGTCCCTCTCCCAGGGAAGAGGTCACATGTGGACGCTTGTAATCAGTTCCCCCTTTCCAACCCACTCACCCTCCACTCTCCCAGCATCTTCCCTCACTCCCTTGGTCCTGAAGGTATCATCCACCCTGGATTCCCTGTGCCTCCAGCCCTCATATGTACCAGTGTACAGCCTCTGTCCTATCCAGGCCTGCAAGGTAGAATTCGGATCATGGTAGTTGGGGTGAGGAAGCATCCAGGATCTGGGCGAAAGCTGTGTTCTTCATCGGTACTACCTCACACCCTAATTAACCCATCTCCTCGCCTAAACGCCTCTATGAGGGGATCTCCATTGGCCCACCCTTGGGCCTTGGGTCTCCACTCTGCACTTCCCCCTTCATTTAATATGGCATATATATACATATATACACATATATATACACATATATACACATACATACACACACATCTTTTTTTTGCTTTTTTTAAAAAAATTTTTTATTTTAACAATTTATTGGGGCTGATACAATTCTTTTCACAGTTCATACATATACATACATCAATTGTATAAAGCACATCTGTACAGTCTTTGCCCTAATCATTTTTTTCTCTTTTCTTCTTTTACATTTTATTAGGGACTCAAGCAACTCTTACCACAATCCATACATATACATACATCAATTGTATAAAGCACATCCATACATTCCCTGCCCCAATCATTCTCAAGGCATTTGCTCTCCACTTAAGCCCCTTGCATAAGGTCCTCTTTTTTCCACCCCCCTCCCTCCCCATTCCCCCTTCCCTCATATGCCCTTGGTAATTTATACCTCGTTATTTTGTCATATCTTGCCCTATCCAGTCTCCCTTCCCCCCTTCTCTGCTGTCCCTCTCCCAGGGAAGAGGTCACATGTGGATCCTTGTAATCAGTTCCCCCTTTCCAACCCACTCACCCTCCACTCTCCCAGCATCGTCCCTCACACCCTTGGTCCTGAAGGTATCATCCACCCTGGATTCCCTGTACCTCCAACCCTCATATGTACCCGTGTACAGCCTCTGTCCTATCCAGCCCTGCAAGGTAGAATTCGGATCATGGTAGTTGGGGGGAGGAAGCATCCAGGATCTGGGGGAAAGCTGTGTTCTTCATCGATACTACCTCACACCCTAATTAACCCATCTCCTCTCCTAAACCCCTCTATGAGGGGATCTCCATTGGTCGACACTTGGGCCTTGGGTCTCCACTCTGCACTTCCCCCTTCATTTATTATGATATATATATATACATATATACATACATATATACATATACACATATATACACATACATACACACACTTATATGTTTTTTTTTTTTTTGCATGATGCCTTATACCTGGTCCCTTGGCACCTCGCGATCGCACTGGCCGATGTGCTTCTTCCATGTGGGCTTATTTGCTTCTGAGCTAGATGGCCGCTTGTTCACCTTCAAGCCTTTAAGACCCCAGACACTATCTCTTTTGATAGCCGGGCACCATCAGCTTTCTTCACCACATTTGCTTATGCACCCATTTGTCTTCAGCGATCCTATCATGGAGGTGTGCAGTCAATGATATGATTTTTTGTTCTTTGATGCCTGGTAACTGATCCCTTTGGGACCACTCGATCACACAGGCTGGTGTGTTCTTCCATGTGGACTTTGTTTCTTCTGAGCTAGATGGCTGCTTGTTTATCTTCAAGCCTTTAAGACCCCAGTCACTATCTCTTTTGATAGCCGGGCACCATCCGATTTCTTCACCACATTTACTTGTTCACCCACTTTGGCTCCAGCCGTTGTGTTGGGAAAGTGAGCATCATAGAGTTCCAATTTAATAAAAGAAGGTATTCATACATTGAGGGAGTGTTTGAGTAGAGGCCCAAGGTCCTTCCGCCACCTTAATACTTGACCTATAAATATAGACACATAGATCTATTTCCCCATCCTCCTATATATATTTGCATGTACCTGTCTTTGTCTAGACCTCCATGAATGCCCTTTGACTCCTAGCTCTTTCCTCCATCTCCCTTGACCTTCCTCCTACCCTACTACCATGCTTCATCGCCACCTGGGCTAGAGTATACCTCTTCTCTAATCAACCTTACCCTTGATCATTTCCCACCAGGCCTGCCACTCCCCCTTCTCTACCATTTGGGGTCCCATGTTTTTCCCTTGTCCCTGGGTTTGTTAACACCACTTCCTTATACCCCTCTACCCCCCACCCCAAGTCCCCCCGGAACTGTCGGTCCCGTTGTTTTTCCTCCAGATAGTTCATCCAGCCTGTCCTATTCAAACAGACCTGTGGAGACACTAACATGCACGAAAACAAGACAGAGGAAAACAAAGCAACAGTATACAACCAGGCAACAAAACAACAAAAACAAACCACTGACAAAGAACAGAACAAAACAGTTCACAAGAGAAAAGCTTGTAGTTAGTTCAGGGATCGTTTGCTGGCCCTTAGGAGCGTTTTCCAGTCCAGTCTTTTGGGGGCCATGGCATTTTTAATCATCTCATTCACATGTAAAAATTGGACATTGATTAAGGAAGATCAATGTAGAATCGATGTATTTGAATTATGGTGCTTGTGAAAAATATTGGAAGTAATTGGACTGCCAAAAAACAACAACAAATCTGTCTTGGAAGAAGTACAGCCGGAATGCTCCTTAGATACAAGGATGGCAAGATGTTGGACATTGGACAGGTTTTCAGGAGAGACCAGTCCCTGAAAGAATGCTTGTTACAGAAAAGGCACAGCAAAAAAGATGGATTGACATGACTGAAATCATAGGCTCAAAGAGAAAACGTGTGTAAGGATGACACAAGAAACAAGCACTGTTTCCTTATGTTGTCGATAGGGTCACCGAGTCTGAACTGACTGGGTGGCACCTAACAAAACAAGATTGAATATATGCCATCAGTTATATCTATTTTTTATGTTCAAATAAATCTTTATTTTTTTTAATCATTTTATTGGGGGCTCATACAACTCTTATCACAATCCATAGCACATCAATTGTGTCAAGCACATTTGTACATTCGTTGCCCACATCATTCTCAAAACATTTGCTCTCCACTTAAGCCCTTGGCATCAGCTCCTCATTCCCCCCCCCACCCGTCGCTGCCCTCTCTCTCATTAACCCTTGGCAATGTATTATTTTGTAATATCTTGCACTGTCCAACATCGCCCTCCACCAACTTTTCTGTTGTCCATTCCCCAGGGAGGAGGTTATATGTACATCCTTGTAATCGGTTTACCCTCCCCCCCCTCCTTCCACCCTCCTGGTATCCCCACTCTCACCACTGGTCCTGAAGGGATCATCTGTCCTGGATTCCCTGTTTTTCCAGTTCCTATCTGTACCAGTGTACATCCTCTCATCTAGCCAGATTTGTAAATTAGAATTGGGATCATGATAGTGGTGGGGAAGGAAGCATTAAAGAACTAGAAGAAAGTTGTAAGTTTCATTGTTGCTACAATGCACCCTGATTGGCTGTCTCGCCCAACCCTTCTGTAAGGGGATGTCCAGTTGTCTACAGATGAGTCTCTCTTGGTTCCCTAATCTGCACCCCCCTCGTTCACAATGATAATATTTTTTGTTCTTTGATGGCTCCTACCTCATCCCTTTGACACCTCATAATCCCACAGGCTGGTGTGCTTCTTCCATGTGGGCTTTGTTGCTCCTCAGCTAGATGGTCGCTTGTTTACCTTGAGCCTTTAAGACCTTAGACACTATATCTTTTGCCACCATCAGTTTTCTTCACCACATTTGCTTATGCACTCATTTGTCTTCATCGATTGTGTTGGGAAGGTGAGCATCATGGAATGCCAGTTTAATAGAACACAGTGTTGCATTGAGGCAGTACTTGAATGGAGGCCCAATGTCTATCTACTACCTTAATACTAAACTTTGAGGGCCCGCCAGTCCCTTCAAACCTTGTGGATCTGTGCCTACTTATCTTTATGATGCGCCTCCTGTGACCCAGCAGTGTTGAATTTCCCTCTTAGTAGCTCTCCTGGGTTGATTTCTGTGGAGTCCCTCTGGTATGTGTTACTCAGTCACCATCTTCCCTCCAAGATAGTTTTTTTAAAAAACATTTTATTAGGGGCTCATACATCCAAGATAGTTTTTATTGATTGTGTTATTAAACTTTTTTTGGTCTTCATTGCCTTTTTTCTTGACATTTTTTTTTCTTTGAGAGTGGTGTATTGAAGTCTTCTGTTCTTACTGTCGATGTGTCTTGGTCCTTTTTCAATTCTATGAGGATCTGATGTATTTCAAAGGTATTTCATTGAGTGCATAGATGACTATTAAAGTTATGGTTTTCTGAGCTATTTTTCCCTTTATCATTATGTAGTATTCAATCTTTTCTCGTTATGTTGTTTACCTTGAAGTTTATCTTCTTGGAGATTAATATTGTTACCCCTGCTGAGTTTTGTTGCTGTTTGCTGGGTATGCTTTTGTTCCACCTCTGATTTTTAATGTCTTCAAGTCTCTGTTTGTGAGGTGTTTTTCTTGTAGGCAGCATATTGATGGGGCTTGCTTTCTTATCCATTCAGCTTCTCTCTGTCTCTGTACTGGTGTATTTAGTACATTAACATTCAGTGAAATTATTGACATGTATGTGTATTTGTTTCCACCATTTTGGTTTATATATGCGTGTGTTGTGTGTTTGGATGTGTATTGTGTTCAGTTTCTTTGTTCTTCCTGTGTCGTTCCCTTGCTCTGGGTGTTGTTCTGTGTGTGCTGGTTTTTGTGAGGAATTGTCTTGAATGTTGGTTTCAGGTTTGTGTGTTGTTGCTGTTGGTTTTTTTGGCCACAGTACTTCATTGAGTATTTTTTGTAATGGTGGTCTTGCTTTTGGCTTTTCTTGTCTTGAAATAATTGTATTATACCACCATATTTAGTTGCTGAACCTTTGTGTGTAATTGATCTTTTTCTCTAGGTGCTTTTAGATTATTTGTTGTTTCCGTTCTGATGTTCGACATCTTGACTACAATATGCCGTGGAGTTTGCCTTTTAGAATCTCTCCTGGCTGGGGTTCTTTTGGCTTCCTAAACAATCGTCTTTTTCTCTTTTAGACATTGAGCAAAGTTCTTTGGCTGGCGCTCTTGGACTATTCTCTGTGTGGATGTAACTTTGTTTGTTTCTTCCTCTTCTGGAATTCTTACAAGATGCAGGTTGTTCCTCTTAATGGTGTCCCACATTATTATCAAGCTTTTCTCAGTCTCTTTTGCATTTTTTGGTTATTTGTCCTTCCTTTTGATTGGAATCTATAGATTTGTCTTTCAGTTCACTAATTTGGGTTTCTATCTCTTCAATTCTGTATCTCTATTTTTTTTACAGCCTCCCGCTTTTCCTTTATAGCAGGGGTATCAAACTGGCCCTGTCGGCCGCATGTAGCCCCTGAGGAGCTGTTTTTGTGGCCTGCGATGCTCTGAAATAAAATGAAAATAGAAAAAATTGTTATGAAGAAAATAGCACTTAGGGGAGATCGAGGCAATACCGTACACACAATTCCCTCGTTAACCCTTTATCTGAAGATGAGTATACATGTGGCCCAGTGCTTTCTGGGGGGCCTGTGGATGTGTATACATGCACTGACCTAGTTCCAGTGATGATTGGAAGCGATCTGTCTGCCACTCTCAGTGTCACATAATGTAAAGAGATCCCAATAGTGAAAAGGTGAAAAATAGCACTCTGGGTTGTGCTGTTATGATCATACCTAGCAGAAGTGCTAGTGAACATTTTTAGAGGGAAGCCATTACAATTGTGCATCACGTTTGTCAGCTGCCCAAATCTTGGTGTTTTTTATTAGTTACCTTGTTATATTTTCCGGTCACAACATAAGACGTAGTGAAAACTAGTAGAAGGAAAGCACTGTCAAGTTAAGGGTAAAACAATAATTTTAGTTTTATAAATACATTAAATAAAAGCTATTATAGTATTTTAATTATCCTATCCATATTCCTGAATCCTCACTTCAAAATAGAAATTGAACAAAATTTGTAAATGTGATGTGGCCCATGTGAATCTTGCCTGTTGCACCAAATGGCCCGCTTTTTAATTGAGTTTGACACCCCTGCTTTGTAATTCTGCTATTTATTGTAGTGTTTGATTTTTGTGTTTCTGTTTGTTTCTCTAATGAGGTTATAGCTTTTCTATTGTTTTATTTTTCCTTTCAGACTTCTTTCAGCTGTTGCATGAGCACAAACATCATTCTTTACATTCTTTTTCTGGGAAATCCATAACTTGTACAGTTTCAGGTATTACATTTAAGTCTGATTGCTATTTGGTTATTTGTTTATGTTTCTCTTGTTTTGTGTGCGTGTGTGTGTGTGTGTGACTAATATCTTCTGTTGTTTCCTTGTCATCTTGGAGTCTATTGGGAGTGTTATGTAGGCGATGTTATTTGGAACTGGTTAACTCTATTAGGTGGTGCAGTAGAGGGCTAATGGATAGTTTGTATTAAGTGTCTGAGGGAGGTTGCTAATTTATGTGTTAAGGGAGTCATATGAAATTTGGGGAGGAAATGTTATGAGTGTTGGGAGAGTGAAGGAAGCAGTAGGTTAAAAAAGAGGGTGGAGGATCAGGTAGTGTTATATAGTAGGTTAAAGGAAGGGGTATTTGGGCCTGAAATGCTTCATTTGCAACGATGGATCAATGGGTGCTCGTATTTGAGAGCAAAAACAATTTTAAATATTGTGATAGTAGTATTAGTCTTTGGTTTTATGAGTCTGAAAATGTAAGAAAAATTTTGATGATCAGTACAGTGAAACTAAAAGACAGGTTAATGATGTTGTGAAGTAAAACTTTGGATATTTAGACTAAAGAAAGGAAAATGAAAGAAAAGGGGTAAGAGATGACAGTTTTAATAATAGTAATAGGAAAAATCATACTAGCATAAGATGCAGGAGAGCTGTTAATGTATGTTTGTCCGGGACACTAAGCTTCACACAGAGCTTAGTCTCTGTTGTGGGTGCGAACTAGTAGGTAGATGGGGTGTTAGGGGTCTAGGAAATAAACCAATGAGATCGGAAGGAAAAAACGTAAAGTAACATATCATACAAATGATATATATAAACTCCCTTATATAAATTCCTTGCCTGGGCTTGTAAAACCTGTTCTGCCTGCCAAACCTGCTCCAGCTTCTTGTTTTGTGATGCAAATACTTAGTCAATGAGTCAGGTGTATGCAATCCAGGTATGTGTAACAAGTAATATGAAAATAAATCCTCAGAGTGGCCCAATTATTTAAGGTACCAGGCCTTTGGGGTGTCTTCCCATCAGGGGTTGTGCTGAGTGGTACCTCAGGAGGGGGCTGGAGCTCTTGGTGTTAATCACTTAACACCTGCTTTCAGCTGCCCTGTTCTCAGCCCTGTGAGGCTCAGTAAGCTGTGAAGTACCCACTACTAGGAGTGAGTCCTAGATGGGGGATCTCCACTGGCAGTCTTCTGGTCTTGGCAGGAAGCCAAAGAAATTTATATTTTTATTTTCCCTGGTCCCAGTCTGGTCACTTCGAATTATGATCCTTTTGCTCCATCACACCCCACTGGCACGTACCCCCCACCCCCTCAGCTAGCTTCCCAATTCAAAGACCCGGGAATCTCCCCTCAGGCGGCCGAGGAGATGCCCTAAGCGGTTCTAATTGGCTGGTGTTTCTGCTCTCTCGTTGTAGTCTATTTGTGTCTACCTATCTTTATGGTGACAATCCTGTGGTCTGGAAGTGCTATCCCTTTCAGTAACTCTTTTGCGCTGTTCTCTGCAGTGTGTGCTGCTTGGTCATCCTCCTCCTCCCAGCTGCCCCTCAATCCCCGCTCAAGTGCTGCTTATCTCCTCTTGCTGCTCTCATTGTCTTTCTTATTTGAAAGTTCATATCCCCTAGGAGGAGTCATCAGGCTGTAACCTGTTTGATAGGTGGGACTAGTGCTACAGTTTCCCACAGGGTCACGTTGACATAACATCTAACTGCCACAACAGCTAAAGGCAAACTGCTTGTGCTGCTCCTTTAAAACTGGAATTGAGAAAAACACATTTGCCCAATTAGTAGCTGCTATCAGATACTAGAAGAGATATTAATCTACTCAAGCAATAAAACCATTTCTGGGACAGCAGCTTCAATTGGAGTCACCACCTGGATAAGTTTCCAGGCACCCCCTGCCATTCTCAAAGATCCACCTGTTTTTTGCACTGACCAAATTGACAGGGACAGAAGAGGCATTTTCTGCATGCAATATGGGAATTAACAGAAGACCTTGTGAGAACAGGTTAGTAAGCAGGTCAACCTTGAAGCTAGGCCCTAATGAATGTCCTCACACAGCAGTGCTGCTGGAGATAAATCTGACAGCACACTGATCCAGAGACAAAAGCTGAGATTGCAATTTAAAGAGCCTCAAGGGTGGTCTAAATAACTAATTAGAAAGCTAATTGTACATCTGTGGAGTGGCAAACTCCTCCCCTTTAAAACTGTCTTTTAGAAACTAGGAGTCTTCCCCTAGGCAATGAATGACCCTTCTTAATTTGTGAAAGGGGCCCCCACTACATTCCGGGAGCAAAGCATATTTTATCTATGCTTAAGGTATCCTTTTCACCATGCCAGAAGGACTCACATACTTTCTTTGGAAATGATTCTATCTATGCTTTAATAAAATTGTTGCCCAGCCTGTGTGATCACAAGGTGTAGATGGGATCAGAAAGTGTTAGGGAGCTAGAGGCAGAAACCTCTACCTCTACCTGCCAAGGCCTCCCTCCACCCTTACAGACTGTGGGAAGCTGCTCCAGGCTGGATGGCATGAATAAATTCAGGCAGTTGAGACGAAGCCAGTACTCTTGGGAGGACCTCAATCTAGGCCAGGTGAGCTTAATTGAGTCAATGGAGTCAACCAGTACTGTCAACCACGCCTCCCAGTGGAGGGCCCTGAAAAGTCAGAATTGCAAGGAGATGACAAGCAATTCTCCAGGTCTCCAGACCCCATATGCTAATCACCATACATTCCTCACTACCCCTGTAAAAACCCTCACCCCCAGCTGCTGAATGGGACTTCCCTGACCTGTCCGCCTAGGTCACGAAACCTCGGCAGGGAGCCGCAGGAGCCACCCTACTGCCCCACCTAATAAAGCTATTTCTGTTTCTGCTTTCCTTGTCCTGTCAGTTATGTCTGTCTTCCTCCCTGTACCTCAGTTTCACCTTTACACTTCTATCCTTTATAAAAATTCACTTGGATCACAAACCAGGCTTCGGTGTGAATTCATTCTCATGGGAAGCCAATGACCCAGGTATTTCCACCTGAGGAATCTAACAGTATCAGACATCAGGAGACCCCAAACCATCATATGATGTGAATGAAGGGAGTCGGATGGAGACTCAAAGCCCATCTGTAGACAATTGGACATCCCTCACAGGAGGGACAAGTCAGCCAGAGTGCAGTACAGCACCAACGAGACACACATTTCTTTAGTTCTTTAGTGCTTCCCGCACCCCACCCCACCCACCTATCATGACCCCACTTCTACTTTACAAATCCCAGTTCTAGCTTACAAATCTAGCTAGACCAGATGGTACAGATAAGAGCTCTTGTCACACGGGATCCAGGACAGATAAACACATCAGGAACCGTAATGGGAGTAGCAATACTATCAGCGTAGGCCACTTAGGGGGAATGTAGGGGGAGAAGGGGGAGAAACAGAGAATTGATTACAATGATGATGTAGACATAACCCCCACACCCTGAGGGGGACAAACAACAGCAATGTGGGTGAAGGGAGACAGAAGATGGTGTAAGATAGGAAAACGATAATAATTTATCAAGGGTCTTGAGGGTGGGAGGGTGGGTGAGGGAGGGAAAAAAGGAGCTGATATCAAGGGCTCAAGTAGAAAGAAAATGTTTTGAAAATGATGATGGCAACATATGTACAAATATGCTTGACTCCACTGATGTATGGATTGTTATAAAAGAGATGTAAGAGCCCCTAATAAAGTGATTAAAAAACCCCACACTAAAAACTGGCTTAACCGCTGCTGGTGCTTGTGTGTGTGTAAGCACAGCTTATACCTGGACCCTTACAAACCACATAGGTCTAGAGTTTGCTAGTCCCCCCATAGACAACAGCTCAGTTCGGAAGTAATGGTCTCCAGCCCTATATTCTTCAATTCCTTGATGGTGCAATCTTTGCACCCTGATCTTTGCAATCCCTCCAGGAAAACATAATTGCGTTGGCTTTACCATTTTCCTAAGTAGAGGTAGCTTTACTAGCTTCCACTCCTGCCCCTGCCATAGTAGTCCATGTTCTAGAGTCAGGTAGCCATATGGGGTACTGGCAGTCAGTGAGTCTGTCTATTCCATTTATGTGTTCTAGAACAGGGAAATTACTATAGGATAGGTTTGGGCTCATACTGGATCCCCTGTGAGATCAACCTGAGCTAAGACTCCATTATAACTTGACCTTTATATGCTCCTAGTCTGATTGTGGGACCTTAAAATTTAGGGTCACTTAGATTAATGTCAGTTTGGAGCCAATGTCCAGTAACCATCCCCAATGTCTGATTATTTCCTTTCTCCAATGAATTGTCACTTATAAAAGGCGCAGTTTCCACTGGGCAGGCCTGGGAGAAAGGCTAACTATGCATTTTTTTTATTAGTGTAGTGGGTGCCTTCCTCAAAGGGACCTGGCTTCCCCGTAAATGAAGCGTTTGTGAACTGGCTCAATTTTTGGGAATTGATCGAGCATTTGCGACTCTATATCTGGCTATTTGAATTAGACTGCTATTCAACTGGCCTAGAATTTTTCAACTTGTACAGATCAATGATAGATTTGGTAGGTTTCTCATTTATTTCACTCCTAGGGACACTCTGCTTAGGTATCCATGCCATACAAATCAGGCTATTCTGTTACTACTTTGACTCTGCTAACCATTTGGCAACCACACCCACCTTGTCTCTGTTAAATGCTACTGCTTACCGCCTACTACCATGGGACCCAATCAGCCATGTTATGTGCAAACGTCTTAATTAGGGTATTTTCCACTGTCAAAACTGGCTCAAAATAAAATATCAATCACAGCAGTCTTTAGAGATACTTATGATCCCTTCAGAAATTTGTTTCCCACTGAGAGAAAAGGTGTGTCCTCAGTGCATTCCATTTGTGAGTCTATGGGTCTGCCCTGAAACACGCCCATTCCCTTAATCCTCTAAAGTATACCAAGCTAGGTCTGGTACTTCAACTTAACTTGCTCTAAGCCACTGCAGAAGCTTTGCTTCAGTAAACCAAACAGATAAACTATTAGATTCTGTCCTAACGTCTGGTGCTGAAACACTGACTGAAGGATCAGTGCTTAGTTGGTCCACGTCAACACATTCAGACTGATGCAACCGTTCGCTCCTTGCATCATCATCTCACTCCCGCACTCATTCCTCGGGTCTCTGCCTGTACATACTAGAAAATGCTAGCAGTCCTTTAAGAGGATAGCACAGCTCTTTCTGGATCAATATTTGGAGGTCACCTTTGGGATTACTGAGACAAGTTTAGAGGCAGTGTCGAAGCAGGCATGAGTGTCGAAGGTGTTTCCCAGCAAGTGTCAGCATTATCTTGCAAGGCATCTGCTGCAGGGAATGCTCCAGATACAACTCGAGGTTCCCTATCAGCAGGGAAAGTTGGGCTAAGCTCAAGTGCAGGTGGAGGGGACAATGGCTTTACTAATGATGGATTAAACTCTTCAGATGTGAGTGGTAGTGTTGTTGGCTGAAGTAACTCAATGGCATGTCAAGGATCCATGTTCTGATATTTCTGAGAATAATCTTTCCGTGTGTCCCTATGATGGTTCGATTTTATATCAGTTTGATGCATCTGTGTGAAAGTATGGGTAGAGTTCAATCTCAATAAGGCCCTCTCCTTGGAGGAGGTGCCCAATTTAGAGACATGCCATGGACAACTTTCCTTCCCTCTCCCTCCATCCTGCTTACCTTGATTCTGCATCTCTAGGATTCATGGCCGAGCCGGCCTGCTGATCATAGGAGCTGCAGTGCCCTGCCCTCTTCCTGCTGACCTTACATCCAGATGCTCTTGCCCCTACTGGCCTGTGATTTTCCCGATTCCTGCTTTGCCTTTGCTTCATTGGCTGGAAGCTGGGTGAGTCTAAAGGGGACTTCATCTAGCATCTGACCCATGGACTTGAGTTGAACTGGGCTGGGCTTCCTGATGTAAATTGATTTTTGCTATAAAGTTATTTGAGTGTAGTTTGATTTATTTCTCTAGAAACCTCAGCGTAGCACAGTCCTCTCCACCGTAACTTTCAGGTTCCCATTTAGTCCCAATCCATGCTCTCCTATTAACATCAGAAATCATTCTAAGTAGAGGGTTCAGTTAGTGTTGTAATTCAGCCACTCTTTTTTTTTTTTTAGATTTAGTACTTTTTAAAAAAACATTTTATTAGGGGTTCATACAACTCTTATCACAACCCATACATATACATACATCAATTGTATAAAGCACATCTATACATTATTTGCCCTAATCATTTTCAAAGCATTTGCTCTCCACTTAAGCCCTCTGCATCAGGTCCTCTTTTTTTCCCCCCTCCATCCCCGCTCCTCCATCCCTCATGAGCCCTTGATAATTTATAGATTGTTATTTTGTCATATCTTGCCCTATCCAGAGTCTACCGCCCCCCCCCCCTTCTCTGCCGTCCATCTCCCAGGGAGGAGGTCACATGTGGATCCTTGTAATCAGTTCCCCCTTTCCAACCCACTCACCCTCCACTCTCCCAGCATCGGCCCTCACACCCCTAGTCCTGAAGGTATCATCCACCCTGGATTCCCTGTGCCTCCAGCTCCCATATGCACCAGTGTATAACCTCTGCCCTATCCAGTCCTGCAAGGTAGAATTCGGATCATGGTAGGTGGCGGGAGGAAGCATCCAGGATCTGGGGGAAAGCTGTGTTCTTCATCGGTACAACATCGCACCCTGACTGACCCATCTCCTCTCCTAAACCCCTCTATGAGGGGATCTCCAGTGGCCGACAAATGGGCTTTGGGTCTCCACTCTGCACTTCCCCCTTCATTCACTATGGTGTGTGTGTGTGTGTGTGTGTGTGTATATATATATATATTGCATGATGCCTTATACCTGGTCCCTTTGGCACCTCGTGATTGCACAGGCTGGTGTGCTTCTTCCATGTGGCCTTTATTGCTTCTGAGCTAGATGGCCGCTTGTTCACCTTCAAGCCTTTAAGACCCCAGACACTATCTCTTTCGATAGTCGGGCACCATCAGCTTTCTTCGCCACATTTGCTTATGCACCTGTTTGTCTTCGGTGATTGTATCATGGAGGTGTGCAGCCAATGATTTGAGTTTTTGTTCTTTGATATCTGTTCCCTTCGGGACCATGCAATCACACAGGCTGGTGTGTTCTTCCATGTGGGCTTTGTTGCTTCTGAGCTAGATGGCCGCTTGTATATCTTCAAGCTTTTAAGACCCCAGACACTATCTCTTTTGATAGCCGGGCACCATCAGCTTTCTTCACATTTACTTGTTCACCCGCTTTGGCTTCAGCAGTTGTGTCGGGAGGGTGAGCATCACAGAGTGCCAATTTAATAAAAGAAAGTATTCATACATTGACGGAGTGCTACTATCTACTTTTTTGCGACACTTCGCTGTAGTACCTTTATCTTCAGTGACCATTTCATGAAGGTGAGTACTGAGCAGGGCCATGATAATTCTTTTTAAGTGTGAGCCCCCAAACCATTCCTGAATCTATGCTTTTTAAAAAATTTGCTAACTTAGGAGTTAATACAAATGTCATATTATTCCATAGTTCAATCACATCAAACAGAATTGTAAAATTGCTGCCATAATCAGTCTCCTCACATACATTTCCCTCCTAGACTACTTGATATCATCTCCCTCTTACTTCCCCCGACCCTCTTTATCCTCGCCCCCCCAAACTATTGTTATATTTTCTTTCTCAAAGTCTCTGGGTCTCATTTACTAAAAAGCAGAAACAAATAACAGCTTCAAGAAAGTGACCCCCATGGTGCTGCACCCCTGAGACACACATTAATATACCCAAGCACATGCAACACACAGTAGAGGGGCTGTCACAAGATTTCCAGAATACTAGATATCTTAACCCAGCATAAAGGGGGTTGATGTAACATGACCTTATTTGTCCACCAACCATCAGTACACCACTCTTGGTACAGCTGTTTTCTGCTTCCTCAGGCACCATGTATTTCCCGCTTAAGTCCTCATGTTACAAGTGTGTCTGAGGTAGAGTCTAGTTCACCCAGTGGGATTCCCATATGGGGCTCACTGATGTAGCCTCTGGAGCATGCATGCACCCCAAAGATCCAGGATTTGGTGTCCCAGCATTTTATGGCACCTGGTCTGCTTTCCTGGGATACCCCCCCCCCAGATGCCCTACACCAGTTCTGCCCACCCATTGCATGCCACTGAAGACACCTCCCATTTATTGTTGCCAAGAGCATCCTCAGTCTTTTGTCCCCCACCTGGAGGTTAGCTCTCCCTCCCCTCCCTTCAACAGGCATGCACCTATGTACCCCCAAATTTGACCATTCCCTTTCATCTCCTGTGCGGCACCTCTCATCAGTAAACCCCATTCCTCCGACAGGGCTACCTCCCTCTCTGGGAGACCTCACCACAGATCTAAATGGCTACTATTCAGCGAACAGCCACTACCCCCTTGCACCCTCCATTTCATCCCAGCTGTTGTGAGGTGACCTCCGGCCAAGTGACCTACACTATACTCACCAGGAGCAGATGATGTGTAGGTCATTGGCACTGGTCCAGCTCGTTAGCGGCCTGTCTGACCCCAGCCAGACGACTGCATGGCCTGCACGCTTGAGCTTGCGCCCCTTCTGCTGCTTGTTCCTGCTGCTCTGGACTCACACAGTGCTTGTCCTTTCGTGCTTCACTCGCTTCCCTCAGCATGTCTTCCAGAGCCCTCCACGACGTGAGGGGTCTCATTGCTGTTCTTCAGGCATGCGCAGTACTCATCATGTTTATGTACCAGAGGTTTTTTATCCATTGTTGGGAATGGAGGCCGCTTCTAGCAATTGTGAGCTGTGCTGTGATGAACATGGGGGAGCAAATGTCTGCTTATGATGTTTTTTATTTCTTTGGGGTATATGTTCAGTAATGGTATTGCTGGATCATATGGTAGTTCAGTTGCCATCTGTTCTAGGTATCGTCATACTGCCTTCCTGAGTGTCTGTACATATTTACAAGTCCACCAGCAGAGGATAAGAGTTCCTATCTCACCACACACTCTCCAACATTTGCTGTTCTCAGCTTTTTTACTTTAACTGGGCTACAGTTATGGGTGTTAGGTGGTATCTCATGGTTGCTTTGACTTGCATTTCCTGGATAGCTAATGACTGAGAGAACTTACTCATATGTTTATTAGTTATTCACGTATCATCCTTTGTGAATCATCTGCTCCGGTCCTTTGCCCACTTTTTCATAGGGCTACTAGTTTGTTTTTCTTGCCACCTTATAAATTCTGTAGATTTTAGTAATTAGTCCTTTGTTATGTCATTACTAAATATCTTTCCCAGTCTATGGGTCTTTTTACTCTTTCAATGAAGTCTTTTAATGTATGCAAGTTTTTTATTTTTTAATATGTCCCACTATTTTGTTTTCTATGGATTGTGTCAGCTTTGTTATTTCTGATAGCCCATCTACTGCACTAGGGTTCCTAGTTTTGTCCCAGTTTTCTGATCCTGAGAGCTTTTGGTTTTACATTTAGGAATTTGATCCATCTTGAGTTTGTTTCTGTGCATGGGTGAGGCAGTCGTCTTTTTTTTTTGTTCTTCTGCAAGTGGATAGCCAGTATTTCCAATAGCATTTATTGAAGAGGTGTCTGCTTCCCATTTAATGTTTTTTAGGCCTTTGTCAACAATAAGTTCTCTGTCTGTGGAAGCTAGAGGGTAGACAGGTGTTATTTTTGTGAAGGGAAGACAATATAAAACAAGAGATTGGCAAAAAATATTGGAAATGAAAAGACAATGGTAGATTTAACGACTTATTTAATGTCTAAAACTGATGTCTGCTCTTTAAACCTTCACCTAAGTAACAATAGAAAATATTTTTAAAAACTTAAAAAAATTCTCTGTCTCTGAATTCTATTCTTTAATGACTGTTTTAACACAGACACACACACGTTCTATTTTGTTACCATTAGACTCACAGTTTAATGATAAAAATTACATTAAAACAGAACAGAAAAGTTGGTGAAGGGAGACGTCGGACAGTACAAAAAAAATAAAAGGAATTTTTTTAAATTTATTTTTTTAACAATTTATTGGGGCTGATACAATTCTTTTCACAGTTCATACATATACATACATCAATTGTATAAAGCACATCTGTACAGTCTTTGCCCTAATCATTTTTTTCTCTTTTCTTCTTTTACATTTTATTAGGGACTCAAACAACTCTTACCACAATCCATACATATACATACATCAATTGTATAAAGCACATCCATACATTCCCTGCCCCAATCATTCTCAAGGCATTTGCTCTCCACTTAAGCCCCTTGCATCAGGTCCTCTTTTGAAATTTTTGTTTTTTAAAAAAGTGACTTAAATAAGAAAAACTGTGCATGAGCAGCCAGTAGTAACTATTGGTCTCTCTGCACTCGGAGGAAACAAGAGTGAAGTCAAAAGACATGTTGAATACAATTATTACAATAGAATGATGAACAACCCAAACATTAGTCTCTATAATCTTGAGCTTGGAAAACCTAAATGGTGCCTGACTACCGCTACCTATTACTCTGAACACAATCACATTAGAAGGTCCTCAATGGAATGGGGGTAAAATGTGGAACAGAACTCATGATCATAAAACAGACTGGGTTTACTGGTTGAATGGAGTCTAGTAGCATACCCCAAGAATATAGCCAATGTCCTCTAGGCGTGGAACTGAAATGACCTTTTTTAAAACCATCAACAGCTTAAAACCCAAAGGGCAGCATTTACCCAATGACAAAGTCCAGAGGGTTACTAAAGAAGGAGTGATGGTAAGAGAAAGCCCAGTGGGGAAGTAGGATGGCACATGGAAGGTATTGGAGTGGATGTGCAAAATCAATGTGTATGAATTTTTCGATGTAAAACTGATGAACTTCTCTGTAAACCTTCACTTAATTGGTAATAAGTATACTTCCCTTCTGTAAACAGGTACAATGATGAAGTGTTCTTTAATTAAATAAAAACTTAGTATTAGATTGTTGTTGCTGTGCATGTTGGGTGCTGTTTAAGATTTTCAACTCAGCAACCCCATAAGTGTTTGTTGGGGCTGTAGTTTTGGTCATCTCTACTATATTTTAAATTATGAAATGATGAAATGTTAAGTAAGTGAGTAAAGCTTTTCCAAAAAGTCATGTGGAAATAGAACTAAAAGATAATCAAGAAGGACTTCTGCCAAGATTAAATAGACACCGAGAGATTGGACAGAGTCACAGAACAGAGGCAGGGTTCAGACAAAAATGAGTGAAAGAGAAAGATTTTATTGAGGGAAAAGAACTCCCAGATGGATTCCGCAACCCAACAAGAATAGGTTAAGGAAGTCGCGCATGGTGCTAGGGTGGCAGGATATATACATATTATATGAGCTTAAAGGCATATGGGCCGGTAAGGGGAAGGGAGGTTCTTTGTACTGCGGCTGCAAGTTTCGGAGCAGGAGATGACCTGTCCATAAATCATCTTGTTCTCAGCAAACTTGCTTCCTGGCACGCTGGGGGGGAGTCTGTGTTCTGCCCGGGGGTAAGCTTTGTGACATGCTGGAGGCAGCTGCTTTGAAGTTCAGCAGGTCATTTGTCTTCTTGAGAGGCTGGTGCAAGGGGCTGCCTGGTCCGGACCTGGCCCAAACAGACACACTACCAAGATCCTGTACAAGAAATATGTGAAAGACCAAATAAAACACGAATGAAAATCCAGGGACCCTCAGTTTTAGAGGAGAGGATAGAGAGATTATTTGAATGCTGACTACAAGAAGCTGAATAAAATCTAAATATGAAGACACGAGACTAGTAAATTCTCAACTGACATTACAGCACATCCATTATGAAATTTGTGTTTAATGTGAAATCATCACTATAATCAACATTGGAAGATTTTCTTCTTGTACCCATTGCTGTTGAACATTATGAAGTTTTGTGAACAGGGTTTGATCAGAACAATGAGCTGACAACTGCCCCATATCAATAGCTGGCAGCCCAGGTGCCCAGCCCTCCCCCTCCCCCCACCCATTTACCATAGGAGTTCTACCTACAGATGGGGGCCACTTTTTGACTAATGATAGTGGCCAACATCTTCTAAATCTGTTCTCAACTGCACTCCGCAGTGAACAGAGAATTATAGTCATTCCCGTTCTGTGTCACACCCATAAGGAGACAGGTGCTTAGCACCTAACAACATATAATCACCAATTAAGTACAAATAGTACCATTACAGTACACTGAAGAATTCAATTTCATTTCACCCAAAGAAACAATTCACCAAAATAAAGATCTAGAAACCCTTTCTAAGGAAGAAATGTCATGGGAACTTCCTAATAGTTAATAATTGGGCATTTTACATAGAGAATATTGCAAGGCAAACAAAACTTTGGGAAAATTCAGGGACGACTACAATAACAAAATAAATGAAACATTAGAAATTATACCAACACAGCAAATTAAAATCCAAAAGATTACAGAAGTAGGTAGCATTGAAGGTAAGTCAATGAAATGTAATCAAGAAGAAACATTCATCAAGAGAAGACAAAGCTCATTAAGCTGATCATTTTTAGGTGCTATTTAGTTGGTTCCTCATAGCAACCCAGTGTACAAAAGAGCAAAATACTACCGTCCTGTGCCTCTTCACAATTAGGTTTGAACTTGTAACCATTTTATCAGTCCATTGTGAGAATCTTTTTTACTACCCTATTTTAACAAGTCTGATGTCCAACATCTTGAGACAATATGCTCAAAGTATGTGAAATGAAATCTTGTCATCTTTACCATTAAGGATCATTCTAGCTGTATTTGTTCTAGAATACTTGTTCTGCCTGTCCCTGGTCTTCTCACTGTTCTTCATCAATACCATGATTCAAATGTATCCATTCTTCTCTGGTCTCAATGCCCAAATGCCACACTCTCTTGGGTCAGACAGGTCTCAGTCTCAAAGTGACTCCCTTGCTCTTCAACACTAAAATGTCTTGTGCAGCAGATTTGTCCAGTGCAATACTGTTTGTTTTCTTGACTGCTCCTTCCATGGGCATTGCTTGTCAATCCAAGCAGAATGACATTTTAGATAATATTAGTCTTTACCATAATGTTGACTACTGATTATAAGGGTTTTGGTTTCCTTTGCATTGAGTTGTATTCCATACTGAAGATTGCAACCCTTGATCTTCATCAGCAAGTGTTTCAGGTCCTCACCTGTAGCAGTTGAGGTGTCATCTGTATATTGTAAGTTGTTAATAAACACTCTCTCCAATCCTGGGCCTGTCTTCATATGTTCTTAGATTATTACTTCACCATATATTTTGATTAAATATGGCGAAAGAAAGCAGCTCTGACATGAATATTAGCTGCTTTTAAACAGCCCCATATTGTTCTATTCCAATGAATGCCTCAAATACCACTTGGTTTGTACAGGGATGATCAAGGGTTGAGGAATTCCCATTTTTCCAAATGTGATCAATAGTTATGATCTATGTACCCTGTTACCTTTACAACGCAAGTAGCAACAGTTGTTATCTTTGTTCAGCCAAGATCCATCTCATATAATCAATGATAAATCCTTTGTTCCACATCCTCTCCTGAATCTGACTTGAATTTCTGGCAGCACTCTGTTGATTGTAACCATTGATGAATTTTTTTCAGCAAAAGTTGATTTAACAGATATTAATATAAGAAGTTTGATAACTTCTGCAGTCTGTTGTGTCACCTTTCTTTGACGTAGGCACAGATTTTCAGTTGGCCTTGTAACCTTGTGCCAAATTTCTTAGGCATAGACGAGCCTGTATATTACTTCGCTGAAGAAACATTTCCATTGACCAATTGCAGGAACTTTATTTTTTGCGAATGCCTTTGATAGGGCTTGGACTTCTTCCTTCAATACCATTGGTTTGTGATCAGAAGTTACCTCTTAAAATAGCTGAATGTACTTTTCAGTACAGTGAGTGTTCTTCCCATCATCTTTGGGTACTTCCTGCTTTGTTCAATATTTTGCCCATAGGAATCCTTAATGTTTAACTCAAGGCTTGGATTTTTTTTTTCAGTCCTTCAGCATGAGATATGTTGAGTGTGTTCTTCCTTTTTGGTTTTCTAACTTCAAGTCTGCATATTTGATACTTTGTCTCATTAATCTGCCCTTTGTGATTTTCTGTGAACTTCATTTCTTAAATTTATTACAGTTGATCTATGATCAACTGCAAGTTTTTTTTTCTGTTTTTGTTTTTAATTTTATAAACATTTTATTATGTAAATATTCTACCAAATATTTAATTTAGGGAAAGGTTACAAGTAAAGTTTACCTACTTCATGCTAAATACTGAGTTAGTGCTTTATACAATTGATGTATGTATACGTATGGATTGTGGTAAGAGTTGTATGAGTCCCTAATAAAATGTAAAAGAAGAAAAGAGAAAAAAAATGATTAGGGCAAAGACTGTACAGATGTGCTTTATACAACTGATGTATGTTTATATATGAACGGTGAAAAGAATTGTATGAGCCCCAATAAATTGTTAAAATTAAAAAAAAAAAACGCCTAAAAAAAAAAAAAAAAAACAACTGCAAGTTTTAGGGTCTCTTCTGATATCTGCTTTTTTTTTTTTATTGGCATATTGCTTTCTTATTATATAACCTTGTCATTTATTTCATCCCACAGCATATCAGTTGTCATCAGTGTTGTTAATATTTAATGCTGTTCTTGATGTGTCTATAAAATTGAGGTGGGATATATGCAAGGTCATATTGGGGCTTTTGTGGGCATGTTTTAATTTTCAACATCAACCTGAACTTTTATGTGAGCAATTGATGTTCTGTTTCACAGTCAGCCTTTTGGCTGCTATTACTGAGCTTCTCTGTCATCTCTTCCCATGGAGGTAGTCAGTATGAGACCTATCTATACATCCTGTATGCTGTCTATCCAAGTACACATTATGTTGTTGAAAAAGGTATTGCATTTAAATCCATCTCAGAAAATTCTATCATGCAATCAGCAACTTTTGTTTCTCTGAAGCCATAGTTTCAAACTATTGTCCCTCTTTGTTCCAGCTCTCATTCCAATTATCAATAATGCATCTTGATTATATTTGTGATCAGTTCAGACTGAAGTTGGTAGAATTCAATTTCTTTATTCTTAAATTAGAATAATAGTCATACTAATTGGGCTTCCTTGTAGGTATATAGATATTTTCATATTACAGAAAGCATTGTACTTTAAGTTTTGAAATTCTCTTTAATCCACATTCACACAATTCAATAGTTCAGTCATATCAAGAAGAATTGTACAATCATTACCACAATTTCAGAATATTTTCTCTATACCCCCCCACTCCCATGGTTAAATCATCTTTAAATTGAGTTGTGTAATCACCTTGAGTCCTAGTACTCACTCCCCCTCCCACCTTCATTGTTTACTCCCGAAATAGCCTCACCCTCCCCAATCCCTGCTCACCCACCCCTATATCTCCTAGAAACCCTTTCATCAGTTAACTATATTTATCCACTCCTGTGCTTCAACTGGTAAATCCAACAGAAATAATAACAAAAAATAAAATGATATGGATAAGACAATAATATATAAAGACAAATAAAAAGCACCACCATCATTTTTTTTTCCTAACCCACCACCATCAATATTTTAAAGGCCAGGGAAGAAGTTTTTATCATGTAGTAAGCAAGAGATCCTTACACCTAGAACAAATTCAGGATGGATCTAGAAGGTCAACTGATCAAATCCCAAGTTTGATCCAGCATAATCAGGATGACAATGATTTTTGTTTGGTAGTAAGTATTTCAGACCTTTGCCTGTAACTAGAGATCTGCCAGTGGCTTAATTTGTCTTGATATTCTGCAGATGGATTTTGGGCTCCCACTGTCCTCCATAGCCTTCCACAAATTGGGTGTTCATAATTTTAGGTCTGATATTACTTCTTTCATCATATTTGAGTTTATTGTCATCTTTGACTCATACGAGCTGGTTTTCTTCCATGTTGGCTTAGTGGACTCCTTACTTAGATGGCTTTTTATTTGAATACACACCTTAAAACCACAAACACGATTCCACTTGAGAGCCAGGCACCATCTGCTTTCTCACCACAATGCGTAGGACACTCTTCAGTGATCTTTTCATGTGAGTGAGTATTGAGCAGGGCCATGTTTTCAGAACTGACTATTCTTGGGCTGGAGCTAGAGTTCATTTGGGGCCCATAATCTAGCTGCTTCTCCCGGGGATATTCATGACTCAGGTTTACTGTGGTGGTTGTGTGTGTTAGTCCAGGTAGAGAGATCCAGGGAGACACTCGTGTATAAAAAAGAACTTTATATAAAAGAGCAACTGTATATTGAGAAAACATCCCTGCCCAGTCCAGATCAAGTCCATAAGTCTGATATTAGTCCATATGTCCAATACCAGTCTATAAATTCCTCTTCAGACTCAAGCAACACATGCAATGAGGTTGAATGAGGAAAATCACAGGCCAGTGGGTGAAAAATCCGGATCCAGTGGTGGTGGAAGCATCTGAGCGATGTCATGGGTCTCCATATGACTCCTCCATCTCCAGGGCCCTGGCTCCATCAGTGTAGCTCCCAGTGGCTTGTCAACAGGAATGTCTCACAGGGAGACAAACAGAGTGAATCAGATACAGAAAACCTTAAGAGTAGAAACAACATTGTCAGAGATGGTGCCAGAAGATGAGCCTTCAGTCCAGAAGACACTCAGTATGACTCCAGGAGAACTGCCTTCACAAAGTAGAGTCTATTGTGATGTGGGTGGAATACACCCTACATGAGTAAAGCCTTCAGGACCTTCATTTACTGATGGGACATGACTCAAAAGGAGAAGAGATAGCTGAAAACACCAATTACCATATATGCTTGAGTGTAAGCCACGTTTTTTGTTTTTTAATTTTAACAACTTATTAGGGGCTCATACAATTCTTATCACAGTTCATACATATACATAAATCAATTGTATAAAGCACATCTGTACAGTCTTTGCCCTAATCATTTTTTCTCCTCTTTTCTTTTTTTACATTTTATTAGGGACTCATACAACTCTTATCACCATCCATACATATACATACATCAATTGTATAAAGCACATCCATACATTCCCTGCCCCAATCATTCTCAAGGCATTTGCTCTCCACTTAAGCCCCTTGCATCAGGTCTTCTTTTTTTTTTCCCCTCCCTCCCCTTTCTCCCCTCCCTCATGTGCCCTTGGTAATTTATACATCGTTATTTTGTCATATCTTGCCCTATCCGGAGTCTCCCTTCCCCCCTTCTCTGCTGTCCCTCTCCCAGGGAAGAGGTCATATGTGGATCCTTGTAATCAGTTCCCCCTTTCCAACCCACTCACCCTCCACTCTCCCAGCATCGTCCCTCACACCCTTGGTCCTGAAGGTATCATCCACCCTGGATTCCCTGTACCTCCAGCCCTCATATGTACCAGTGTACAGCCTCTGTCCTATCCAGGCCTGCAAGTTAGAATTTGGATCATGGTAGTTGGGGGGGGGGGGAAGCATCCAGGATCTGGGGGAAAGCTGTGTTCTTCATCGGTACTACCTCGCACCCTAATTAACCCATCTCCTCTCCTAAACGCCTCTATGAGGGGATCTCCATTGGCCGACACTTGGGCCTTGGGTCTCCACTCTGCACTTCCCCCTTCATTTAATATGGTATATATATACATATACATATACACATATATACACATACATACACACACTTATATCGTTGTTTGTTTTTTTTTGCATGATGCCTTATACCTGGTCCCTTGGCACCTCGTGATCGCACTGGCCGGTGTGCTTCTTCCATGTGGGTAAGGCACGTTTTTAAGCACATTTTAATGTAATTTTTGTGTTAAAATTAGGTGCTTCGGCAGATATTCAGGTCATATACTTGAGTATATACAGTAATGGAACTTAGAATGTAGGGATTTAGGAAAATTGAGAGTTGTAAAAAATGAAATGGAAGACAGAAATAGATATTCGTGGTGTTAGTGAACCAAAATGGACTAGCATTGGCCATTCTGAATCTAAATGTAGCTTGCTGAGAATGATAGATTCAAGAGGAATAGTGTTTCATGCATTGTCAAAAAGGACATTTCAAGATCTAGAGTTGTATAATGCTGTCTGTGATGCAAAATCTATCCTCATATAAGGAAATCCAAACAATTGTGATTATTCAAATTTACATACCAACCATTCAAGCTAGTGATACAGAAATTGAAAATTTCTACCTATGTACCTATGTCTCCATTCTGTAATTTATCAAACATGGGAATACTGCATAGTTTAAAATCATGAAAGGTGTTAGTCAGGTTTATATTGTCTTACCATACTTACTCAATCTGTATGATTAGCTCGATTATATGAAGAATGTGACACCAGAATCGGAGGAAGGCATATTAACAAACTGCAATATGCGGATGTCACAACCTTGCTTGCTGAAAATGAAGAGAAATGGAAGCACTTGCTGATGAAGGTCAAGGATTGCAGCCTTCAGTATGGGTTACTACTCTATAAGGTAAACCAAAATACAACTGGACCAGTAGGTAACAGCATGATAAATGGAGAAAAGGTTGAAGTTGTCAAGGATTTTGTCTTGATTGGATCCACAATCAATGCTCATGGATGCAGCAGTCAAAGAAATCAGAAGACATGTATTTGGGTAACTGAATATTTTGAGTACCAAGTTGCGCCTCACCATGCCGTGGCATTTTTTTTTCTTTTTTTACATTTTATTAGGGACTCATACAACTCTTATCACCATCCATACATATACATACATCAATTGTATAAAGCACATCCATTCATTCCCTGCCCCAATCATTCTCAAGGCATTTGCTCTCCACTTAAGCCCCTTGCATCAGGTCCTCTTTTTTTTTCCCCACTCCCTCCCCTTTCTCCCCTCCCTCATGTGCCCTTGGTAATTTATACATCGTTATGTTGTCATATCTTGCCCTATCAGGAGTCTCTCTTCCCCCCTTCTCTGCTGTCCCTCTCCCAGGGAAGAGGTCACATGTGGACGCTTGTAATCAGTTCCCCCTTTCCAACCCACTCACCCTCCACTCTCCCAGCATCTTCCCTCACACCCTTGGTCCTGAAGGTATCATCCACCCTGGATTCCCTGTGCCTCCAGCCCTCATATGTACCAGTGTACAGCCTCTGTCCTATCCAGGCCTGCAAGGTAGAATTCGGATCATGGTAGTTGGGGTGAGGAAGCATCCAGGATCTGGGCGAAAGCTGTGTTCTTCATCGGTACTACCTCACACCCTAATTAACCCATCTCCTCGCCTAAACGCCTCTATGAGGGGATCTCCATTGGCCCACCCTTGGGCCTTGGGTCTCCACTCTGCACTTCCCCCTTCATTTAATATGGCATATATATACATATATACACATATATATACACATATATACACATACATACACACACATCTTTTTTTAAAAAAATTTTTTATTTTAACAATTTATTGGGGCTGATACAATTCTTTTCACAGTTCATACATATACATACATCAATTGTATAAAGCACATCTGTACAGTCTTTGCCCTAATCATTTTTTTCTCTTTTCTTCTTTTACATTTTATTAGGGACTCAAGCAACTCTTACCACAATCCATACATATACATACATCAATTGTATAAAGCACATCCATACATTCCCTGCCCCAATCATTCTCAAGGCATTTGCTCTCCACTTAAGCCCCTTGCATAAGGTCCTCTTTTTTCCACCCCCCTCCCTCCCCATTCCCCCTTCCCTCATATGCCCTTGGTAATTTATACCTCGTTATTTTGTCATATCTTGCCCTATCCAGTCTCCCTTCCCCCCTTCTCTGCTGTCCCTCTCCCAGGGAAGAGGTCACATGTGGATCCTTGTAATCAGTTCCCCCTTTCCAACCCACTCACCCTCCACTCTCCCAGCATCGTCCCTCACACCCTTGGTCCTGAAGGTATCATCCACCCTGGATTCCCTGTACCTCCAACCCTCATATGTACCCGTGTACAGCCTCTGTCCTATCCAGCCCTGCAAGGTAGAATTCGGATCATGGTAGTTGGGGGGAGGAAGCATCCAGGATCTGGGGGAAAGCTGTGTTCTTCATCGATACTACCTCACACCCTAATTAACCCATCTCCTCTCCTAAACCCCTCTATGAGGGGATCTCCATTGGTCGACACTTGGGCCTTGGGTCTCCACTCTGCACTTCCCCCTTCATTTATTATGATATATATATATATACATATATACATACATATATACATATACACATATATACACATACATACACACACTTATATGTTTTTTTTTTTTTTGCATGATGCCTTATACCTGGTCCCTTGGGCACCTCGGGATCGCACTGGCCGATGTGCTTCTTCCATGTGGGCTTATTTGCTTCTGAGCTAGATGGCCGCTTGTTCACCTTCAAGCCTTTAAGACCCCAGACACTATCTCTTTTGATAGCCGGGCACCATCAGCTTTCTTCACCACATTTGCTTATGCACCCATTTGTCTTCAGCGATCCTATCATGGAGGTGTGCAGTCAATGATATGATTTTTTGTTCTTTGATGCCTGGTAACTGATCCCTTTGGGACCACTCGATCACACAGGCTGGTGTGTTCTTCCATGTGGACTTTGTTTCTTCTGAGCTAGATGGCTGCTTGTTTATCTTCAAGCCTTTAAGACCCCAGTCACTATCTCTTTTGATAGCCGGGCACCATCCGATTTCTTCACCACATTTACTTGTTCACCCACTTTGGCTCCAGCCGTTGTGTTGGGAAAGTGAGCATCATAGAGTTCCAATTTAATAAAAGAAGGTATTCATACATTGAGGGAGTGTTTGAGTAGAGGCCCAAGGTCCTTCCGCCACCTTAATACTTGACCTATAAATATAGACACATAGATCTATTTCCCCATCCTCCTATATATATTTGCATGTACCTGTCTTTGTCTAGACCTCCATGAATGCCCTTTGACTCCTAGCTCTTTCCTCCATCTCCCTTGACCTTCCTCCTGCCCTACTACCATGCTTCATCGCCACCTGGGCTAGAGTATACCTCTTCTCTAATCAACCTTACCCTTGATCATTTCCCACCAGGCCTGCCACTCCCCCTTCTCTACCATTTGGGGTCCCATGTTTTTCCCTTGTCCCTGGGTTTGTTAACACCACTTCCTTATACCCCTCTACCCCCCACCCCAAGTCCCCCCGGAACTGTCGGTCCCGTTGTTTTTCCTCCAGATAGTTCATCCAGCCTGTCCTATTCAAACAGACCTGTGGAGACACTAACATGCACGAAAACAAGACAGAGGAAAACAAAGCAACAGTATACAACCAGGCAACAAAACAACAAAAACAAACCACTGACAAAGAACAGAACAAAACAGTTCACAAGAGAAAAGCTTGTAGTTAGTTCAGGGATCGTTTGCTGGCCCTTAGGAGCGTTTTCCAGTCCAGTCTTTTGGGGGCCATGGCATTTTTAATCATCTCATTCCCATGTAAAAATTGGACATTGATTAAGGAAGATCAATGTAGAATCGATGTATTTGAATTATGGTGCTTGTGAAAAATATTGGAAGTAATTGGACTGCCAAAAAACAACAACAAATCTGTCTTGGAAGAAGTACAGCCGGGATGCTCCTTAGATACAAGGATGGCAAGATGTTGGACATTGGACAGGTTTTCAGGAGAGACCAGTCCCTGAAAGAATGCTTGTTACAGAAAAGGCACAGCAAAAAAGATGGATTGACATGACTGAAATCATAGGCTCAAAGAGAAAACGTGTGTAAGGATGACACAAGAAACAAGCACTGTTTCCTTATGTTGTCGATAGGGTCACCGAGTCTGAACTGACTGGGTGGCACCTAACAAAACAAGATTGAATATATGCCATCAGTTATATCTATTTTTTATGTTCAAATAAATCTTTATTTTTTTAATCATTTTATTGGGGGCTCATACAACTCTTATCACAATCCATAGCACATCAATTGTGTCAAGCACATTTGTACATTCGTTGCCCACATCATTCTCAAAACATTTGCTCTCCACTTAAGCCCTTGGCATCAGCTCCTCATTCCCCCCCCCCACCCGTCGCTGCCCTCTCTCTCATTAACCCTTGGCAATGTATTATTTTGTAATATCTTGCACTGTCCAACATCGCCCTCCACCAACTTTTCTGTTGTCCATTCCCCAGGGAGGAGGTTATATGTACATCCTTGTAATCGGTTTCCCCTCCCCCCCCTCCTTCCACCCTCCTGGTATCCCCACTCTCACCACTGGTCCTGAAGGGATCATCTGTCCTGGATTCCCTGTTTTTCCAGTTCCTATCTGTACCAGTGTACATCCTCTCATCTAGCCAGATTTGTAAATTAGAATTGGGATCATGATAGTGGTGGGGAAGGAAGCATTAAAGAACTAGAAGAAAGTTGTAAGTTTCATTGTTGCTACAATGCACCCTGATTGGCTGTCTCGCCCAACCCTTCTGTAAGGGGATGTCCAGTTGTCTACAGATGAGTCTCTCTTGGTTCCCTAATCTGCACCCCCCTCGTTCACAATGATAATATTTTTTGTTCTTTGATGGCTCCTACCTCATCCCTTTGACACCTCATAATCCCACAGGCTGGTGTGCTTCTTCCATGTGGGCTTTGTTGCTCTTCAGCTAGATGGTCGCTTGTTTACCTTGAGCCTTTAAGACCTTAGACACTATATCTTTTGCCACCATCAGTTTTCTTCACCACATTTGCTTATGCACTCATTTGTCTTCATCGATTGTGTTGGGAAGGTGAGCATCATGGAATGCCAGTTTAATAGAACACAGTGTTGCATTGAGGCAGTACTTGAATGGAGGCCCAATGTCTATCTACTACCTTAATACTAAACTTTGAGGGCCCGCCAGTCCCTTCAAACCTTGTGGATCTGTGCCTACTTATCTTTATGATGCGCCTCCTGTGACCCAGCAGTGTTGAATTTCCCTCTTAGTAGCTCTCCTGGGTTGATTTCTGTGGAGTCCCTCTGGTATGTGTTACTCAGTCACCATCTTCCCTCCAAGATAGTTTTTTTAAAAAACATTTTATTAGGGGCTCATACATCCAAGATAGTTTTTATTGATTGTGTTATTAAACTTTTTTTGGTCTTCATTGCCTTTTTTCTTGCCTTTTTTTTTTTTTTGAGAGTGGTGTATTGAAGTCTTCTGTTCTTACTGTCGATGTGTCTTGGTCCTTTTTCAATTCTATGAGGATCTGATGTATTTCAAAGGTATTTCATTGAGTGCATAGATGACTATTAAAGTTATGGTTTTCTGAGCTATTTTTCCCTTTATCATTATGTAGTATTCAATCTTTTCTCGTTATGTTGTTTACCTTGAAGTTTATCTTCTTGGAGATTAATATTGTTACCCCTGCTGAGTTTTGTTGCTGTTTGCTGGGTATGCTTTTGTTCCACCTCTGATTTTTAATGTCTTCAAGTCTCTGTTTGTGAGGTGTTTTTCTTGTAGGCAGCATATTGATGGGGCTTGCTTTCTTATCCATTCAGCTTCTCTCTGTCTCTGTACTGGTGTATTTAGTACATTAACATTCAGTGAAATTATTGACATGTATGTGTATTTGTTTCCACCATTTTGGTTTATATATGCGTGTGTTGTGTGTTTGGATGTGTATTGTGTTCAGTTTCTTTGTTCTTCCTGTGTCGTTCCCTTGCTCTGGGTGTTGTTCTGTGTGTGCTGGTTTTTGTGAGGAATTGTCTTGAATGTTGGTTTCAGGTTTGTGTGTTGTTGCTGTTGGTTTTTTTGGCCACAGTACTTCATTGAGTATTTTTTGTAATGGTGGTCTTGCTTTTGGCTTTTCTTGTCTTGAAATAATTGTATTATACCACCATATTTAGTTGCTGAACCTTTGTGTGTAATTGATCTTTTTCTCTAGGTGCTTTTAGATTATTTGTTGTTTCCGTTCTGATGTTCGACATCTTGACTACAATATGCCGTGGAGTTTGCCTTTTAGAATATCTCCTGGCTGGGGTTCTTTTGGCTTCCTAAACAATCATCTTTTTCTCTTTTAGACATTGAGCAAAGTTCTTTGGCTGGCGCTCTTGGACTATTCTCTGTGTGGATGTAACTTTGTTTGTTTCTTCCTCTTCTGGAATTCTTACAAGATGCAGGTTGTTCCTCTTAATGGTGTCCCACATTATTATCAAGCTTTTCTCAGTCTCTTTTGCATTTTTTGGTTATTTGTCCTTCCTTTTGATTGGAATCTATAGATTTGTCTTTCAGTTCACTAATTTGGGTTTCTATCTCTTCAATTCTGTATCTCTATTTTTTTTACAGCCTCCCGCTTTTCCTTTATAGCAGGGGTGTCAAACTGGCCCTGTCGGCCGCATGTAGCCCCTGAGGAGCTGTTTTTGTGGCCTGCGATGCTCTGAAATAAAATGAAAATAGAAAAAATTGTTATGAAGAAAATAGCACTTAGGGGAGATCGAGGCAATACCGTACACACAATTCCCTCGTTAACCCTTTATCTGAAGATGAGTATACATGTGGCCCAGTGCTTTCTGGGGGGCCTGTGGATGTGTATACATGCACTGACCTAGTTCCAGTGATGATTGGAAGCGATCTGTCTGCCACTCTCAGTGTCACATAATGTAAAGAGATCCCAATAGTGAAAAGGTGAAAAATAGCACTCTGGGTTGTGCTGTTATGATCATACCTAGCAGCAGTGCTAGTGAACATTTTTAGAGGGAAGCCATTACAATTGTGCATCACGTTTGTCAGCTGCCCAAATCTTGGTGTTTTTTATTAGTTACCTTGTTATATTTTCCGGTCACAACATAAGACGTAGTGAAAACTAGTAGAAGGAAAGCACTGTCAAGTTAAGGGTAAAACAATAATTTTAGTTTTATAAATACATTAAATAAAAGCTATTATAGTATTTTAATTATCCTATCCATATTCCTGAATCCTCACTTCAAAATAGAAATTGAACAAAATTTGTAAATGTGATGTGGCCCATGTGAATCTTGCCTGTTGCACCAAATGGCCCGCTTTTTAATTGAGTTTGACACCGCTGCTTTGTAATTCTGCTATTATAGTGTTTGATTTTTGTGTTTCTGTTTGTTTCTCTAATGAGGTTATAGCTTTTCTATTGTTTTATTTTTCCTTTCAGACTTCTTTCAGCTGTTGCATGAGCACAAACATCATTCTTTACATTCTTTTTCTGGGAAATCCATAACTTGTACAGTTTCAGGTATTACATTTAAGTCTGATTGCTATTTGGTTATTTGTTTATGTTTCTCTTGTTTTGTGTGCGTGTGTGTGTGTGTGTGACTAATATCTTCTGTTGTTTCCTTGTCATCTTGGAGTCTATTGGGAGTGTTATGTAGGCGATGTTATTTGGAACTGGTTAACTCTATTAGGTGGTGCAGTAGAGGGCTAATGGATAGTTTGTATTAAGTGTCTGAGGGAGGTTGCTAATTTATGTGTTAAGGGAGTCATATGAAATTTGGGGCGGAAATGTTATGAGTGTTGGGAGAGTGAAGGAAGCAGTAGGTTAAAAAAGAGGGTGGAGGATCAGGTAGTGTTATATAGTAGGTTAAAGGAAGGGGTATTTGGGCCTGAAATGCTTCATTTGCAACGATGGATCAATGGGTGCTCGTATTTGAGAGCAAAAACAATTTTAAATATTGTGATAGTAGTATTAGTCTTTGGTTTTATGAGTCTGAAAATGTAAGAAAAATTTTGATGATCAGTACAGTGAAACTAAAAGACAGGTTAATGATGTTGTGAAGTAAAACTTTGGGTATTTAGACTAAAGAAAGGAAAATGAAAGAAAAGGGGTAAGAGATGACAGTTTTAATAATAGTAATAGGAAAAATCATACTAGCATAAGATGCAGGAGAGCTGTTAATGTATGTTTGTCCGGGACACTAAGCTTCACACAGAGCTTAGTCTCTGTTGTGGGTGTGAACTAGTAGGTAGATGGGGTGTTAGGGGTCTAGGAAATAAACCAATGAGATCGGAAGGAAAAAACGTAAAGTAACATATCATACAAATGATATATATAAACTCCCTTATATAAATTCCTTGCCTGGGCTTGTAAAACCTGTTCTGCCTGCCAAACCTGCTCCAGCTTCTTGTTTTGTGATGCAAATACTTAGTCAATGAGTCAGGTGTATGCAATCCAGGTATGTGTAACAAGTAATATGAAAATAAATCCTCAGAGTGGCCCAATTATTTAAGGTACCAGGCCTTTGGGGTGTCTTCCGATCAGGGGTTGTGCTGAGTGGTACCTCAGGAGGGGGCTGGAGCTCTTGGTGTTAATCACTTAACACCTGCTTTCAGCTGCCCTGTTCTCAGCCCTGTGAGGCTCAGTAAGCTGTGAAGTACCCACTACTAGGAGTGAGTCCTAGATGGGGGATCTCCACTGGCAGTCTTCTGGTCTTGGCAGGAAGCCAAAGAAATTTATATTTTTATTTTCCCTGGTCCCAGTCTGGTCACTTCGAATTATGATCCTTTTGCTCCATCACACCCCACTGGCACGTACCCCCCACCCCCTCAGCTAGCTTCCCAATTCAAAGACCCGGGAATCTCCCCTCAGGCGGCCGAGGAGATGCCCTAAGCGGTTCTAATTGGCTGGTGTTTCTGCTCTCTCGTTGTAGTCTATTTGTGTCTACCTATCTTTATGGTGACAATCCTGTGGTCTGGAAGTGCTATCCCTTTCAGTAACTCTTTTGCGCTGTTCTCTGCAGTGTGTGCTGCTTGGTCATCCTCCTCCTCCCAGCTGCCCCTCAATCCCCTCTCAAGTGCTGCTTATCTCCTCTTGCTGCTCTCATTGTCTTTCTTATTTGAAAGTTCATATCCCCTAGGAGGAGTCATCAGGCTGTAACCTGTTTGATAGGTGGGACTAGTGCTACAGTTTCCCACAGGGTCACGTTGACATAACATCTAACTGCCACAACAGCTAAAGGCAAACTGCTTGTGCTGCTCCTTTAAAACTGGAATTGAGAAAAACACATTTGCCCAATTAGTAGCTGCTATCAGATACTAGAAGAGATATTAATCTACTCAAGCAATAAAACCATTTCTGGGACAGCAGCTTCAATTGGAGTCACCACCTGGATAAGTTTCCAGGCACCCCCTGCCATTCTCAAAGATCCACCTGTTTTTTGCACTGACCAAATTGACAGGGACAGAAGAGGCATTTTCTGCATGCAATATGGGAATTAACAGAAGACCTTGTGAGAACAGGTTAGTAAGCAGGTCAACCTTGAAGCTAGGCCCTAATGAATGTCCTCACACAGCAGTGCTGCTGGAGATAAATCTGACAGCACACTGATCCAGAGACAAAAGCTGAGATTGCAATTTAAAGAGCCTCAAGGGTGGTCTAAATAACTAATTAGAAAGCTAATTGTACATCTGTGGAGTGGCAAACTCCTCCCCTTTAAAACTGTCTTTTAGAAACTAGGAGTCTTCCCCTAGGCAATGAATGACCCTTCTTAATTTGTGAAAGGGGCCCCCACTACATTCCGGGAGCAAAGCATATTTTATCTATGCTTAAGGTATCCTTTTCACCATGCCAGAAGGACTCACATACTTTCTTTGGAAATGATTCTATCTATGCTTTAATAAAATTGTTGCCCAGCCTGTGTGATCACAAGGTGTAGATGGGATCAGAAAGTGTTAGGGAGCTAGAGGCAGAAACCTCTACCTCTACCTGCCAAGGCCTCCCTCCACCCTTACAGACTGTGGGAAGCTGCTCCAGGCTGGATGGCATGAATAAATTCAGGCAGTTGAGACGAAGCCAGTACTCTTGGGAGGACCTCAATCTAGGCCAGGTGAGCTTAATTGAGTCAATGGAGTCAACCAGTACTGTCAACCACGCCTCCCAGTGGAGGGCCCTGAAAAGTCAGAATTGCAAGGAGATGACAAGCAATTCTCCAGGTCTCCAGACCCCATATGCTAATCACCATACATTCCTCACTACCCCTGTAAAAACCCTCACCCCCAGCTGCTGAATGGGACTTCCCTGACCTGTCCGCCTAGGTCACGAAACCTCGGCAGGGAGCCGCAGGAGCCACCCTACTGCCCCACCTAATAAAGCTATTTCTGTTTCTGCTTTCCTTGTCCTGTCAGTTATGTCTGTCTTCCTCCCTGTACCTCAGTTTCACCTTTACACTTCTATCCTTTATAAAAATTCACTTGGATCACAAACCAGGCTTCGGTGTGAATTCATTCTCATGGGAAGCCAATGACCCAGGTATTTCCACCTGAGGAATCTAACAGTATCAGACATCAGGAGACCCCAAACCATCATATGATGTGAATGAAGGGAGTCGGATGGAGACTCAAAGCCCATCTGTAGACAATTGGACATCCCTCACAGGAGGGACAAGTCAGCCAGAGTGCAGTACAGCACCAACGAGACACACATTTCTTTAGTTCTTTAGTGCTTCCCGCACCCCACCCCACCCACCTATCATGACCCCACTTCTACTTTACAAATCCCAGTTCTAGCTTACAAATCTAGCTAGACCAGATGGTACAGATAAGAGCTCTTGTCACACGGGATCCAGGACAGATAAACACATCAGGAACCGTAATGGGAGTAGCAATACTATCAGCGTAGGCCACTTAGGGGGAATGTAGGGGGAGAAGGGGGAGAAACAGAGAATTGATTACAATGATGATGTAGACATAACCCCCACACCCTGAGGGGGACAAACAACAGCAATGTGGGTGAAGGGAGACAGAAGATGGTGTAAGATAGGAAAACGATAATAATTTATCAAGGGTCTTGAGGGTGGGAGGGTGGGTGAGGGAGGGAAAAAAGGAGCTGATATCAAGGGCTCAAGTAGAAAGAAAATGTTTTGAAAATGATGATGGCAACATATGTACAAATATGCTTGACTCCACTGATGTATGGATTGTTATAAAAGAGATGTAAGAGCCCCTAATAAAGTGATTAAAAAACCCCACACTAAAAACTGGCTTAACCGCTGCTGGTGCTTGTGTGTGTGTAAGCACAGCTTATACCTGGACCCTTACAAACCACATAGGTCTAGAGTTTGCTAGTCCCCCCATAGACAACAGCTCAGTTCGGAAGTAATGGTCTCCAGCCCTATATTCTTCAATTCCTTGATGGTGCAATCTTTGCACCCTGATCTTTGCAATCCCTCCAGGAAAACATAATTGCGTTGGCTTTACCATTTTCCTAAGTAGAGGTAGCTTTACTAGCTTCCACTCCTGCCCCTGCCATAGTAGTCCATGTTCTAGAGTCAGGTAGCCATATGGGGTACTGGCAGTCAGTGAGTCTGTCTATTCCATTTATGTGTTCTAGAACAGGGAAATTACTATAGGATAGGTTTGGGCTCATACTGGATCCCCTGTGAGATCAACCTGAGCTAAGACTCCATTATAACTTGACCTTTATATGCTCCTAGTCTGATTGTGGGACCTTAAAATTTAGGGTCACTTAGATTAATGTCAGTTTGGAGCCAATGTCCAGTAACCATCCCCAATGTCTGATTATTTCCTTTCTCCAATGAATTGTCACTTATAAAAGGCGCAGTTTCCACTGGGCAGGCCTGGGAGAAAGGCTAACTATGCATTTTTTTTATTAGTGTAGTGGGTGCCTTCCTCAAAGGGACCTGGCTTCCCCGTAAATGAAGCGTTTGTGAACTGGCTCAATTTTTGGGAATTGATCGAGCATTTGCGACTCTATATCTGGCTATTTGAATTAGACTGCTATTCAACTGGCCTAGAATTTTTCAACTTGTACAGATCAATGATAGATTTGGTAGGTTTCTCATTTATTTCACTCCTAGGGACACTCTGCTTAGGTATCCATGCCATACAAATCAGGCTATTCTGTTACTACTTTGACTCTGCTAACCATTTGGCAACCACACCCACCTTGTCTCTGTTAAATGCTACTGCTTACCGCCTACTACCATGGGACCCAATCAGCCATGTTATGTGCAAACGTCTTAATTAGGGTATTTTCCACTGTCAAAACTGGCTCAAAATAAAATATCAATCACAGCAGTCTTTAGAGATACTTATGATCCCTTCAGAAATTTGTTTCCCACTGAGAGAAAAGGTGTGTCCTCAGTGCATTCCATTTGTGAGTCTATGGGTCTGCCCTGAAACACGCCCATTCCCTTAATCCTCTAAAGTATACCAAGCTAGGTCTGGTACTTCAACTTAACTTGCTCTAAGCCACTGCAGAAGCTTTGCTTCAGTAAACCAAACAGATAAACTATTAGATTCTGTCCTAACGTCTGGTGCTGAAACACTGACTGAAGGATCAGTACTTAGTTGGTCCACGTCAACAGATTCAGACTGATGCAACCGTTCGCTCCTTGCATCATCATCTCACTCCCGCACACATTCCTCGGGTCTCTGCCTGTACATACTAGAAAATGCTAGCAGTCCTTTAAGAGGATAGCACAGCTCTTTCTGGATCAATATTTGGAGGTCACCTTTGGGATTACTGAGACAAGTTTAGAGGCAGTGTCGAAGCAGGCATGAGTGTCGAAGGTGTTTCCCAGCAAGTGTCAGCATTATCTTGCAAGGCATCTGCTGCAGGGAATGCTCCAGATACAACTCGAGGTTCCCTATCAGCAGGGAAAGTTGGGCTAAGCTCAAGTGCAGGTGGAGGGGACAATGGCTTTACTAATGATGGATTAAACTCTTCAGATGTGAGTGGTAGTGTTGTTGGCTGAAGTAACTCAATGGCATGTCAAGGATCCATGTTCTGATATTTCTGAGAATAATCTTTCCGTGTGTCCCTATGATGGTTCGATTTTATATCAGTTTGATGCATCTGTGTGAAAGTATGGGTAGAGTTCAATCTCAATAAGGCCCTCTCCTTGGAGGAGGTGCCCAATTTAGAGACATGCCATGGACAACTTTCCTTCCCTCTCCCTCCATCCTGCTTACCTTGATTCTGCATCTCTAGGATTCATGGCCGAGCCGGCCTGCTGATCATAGGAGCTGCAGTGCCCTGCCCTCTTCCTGCTGACCTTACATCCAGATGCTCTTGCCCCTACTGGCCTGTGATTTTCCCGATTCCTGCTTTGCCTTTGCTTCATTGGCTGGAAGCTGGGTGAGTCTAAAGGGGACTTCATCTAGCATCTGACCCATGGACTTGAGTTGAACTGGGCTGGGCTTCCTGATGTAAATTGATTTTTGCTATAAAGTTATTTGAGTGTAGTTTGATTTATTTCTCTAGAAAACTCAGCGTAGCACAGTCCTCTCCACCGTAACTTTCAGGTTCCCATTTAGTCCCAATTCATGCTCTCCTATTAACATCAGAAATCATTCTAAGTAGAGGGTTCAGTTAGTGTTGTAATTCAGCCACTCTTTTTTTTTTTTAGATTTAGTACTTTTTAAAAAAACATTTTATTAGGGGTTCATACAACTCTTATCACAACCCATACATATACATACATCAATTGTATAAAGCACATCTATACATTATTTGCCCTAATCATTTTCAAAGCATTTGCTCTCCACTTAAGCCCTCTGCATCAGGTCCTCTTTTTTTCCCCCCTCCATCCCCGCTCCTCCATCCCTCATGAGCCCTTGATAATTTATAGATTGTTATTTTGTCATATCTTGCCCTATCCAGAGTCTACCGCCCCCCCCCCCCTTCTCTGCCGTCCATCTCCCAGGGAGGAGGTCACATGTGGATCCTTGTAATCAGTTCCCCCTTTCCAACCCACTCACCCTCCACTCTCCCAGCATCGGCCCTCACACCCCTAGTCCTGAAGGTATCATCCACCCTGGATTCCCTGTGCCTCCAGCTCCCATATGCACCAGTGTACAACCTCTGCCCTATCCAGTCCTGCAAGGTAGAATTCGGATCATGGTAGGTGGCGGGAGGAAGCATCCAGGATCTGGGGGAAAGCTGTGTTCTTCATCGGTACTACATCGCACCCTGACTGACCCATCTCCTCTCCTAAACCCCTCTATGAGGGGATCTCCAGTGGCCAACAAATGGGCTTTGGGTCTCCACTCTGCACTTCCCCCTTCATTCACTATGGTGTGTGTGTGTGTGTGTATATATATATATATATTGCATGATGCCTTATACCTGGTCCCTTTGGCACCTCGTGATTGCACAGGCTGGTGTGCTTCTTCCATGTGGCCTTTATTGCTTCTGAGCTAGATGGCCGCTTGTTCACCTTCAAGCCTTTAAGACCCCAGACACTATCTCTTTCGATAGTCGGGCACCATCAGCTTTCTTCGCCACATTTGCTTATGCACTTGTTTGTCTTCGGTGATTGTATCATGGAGGTGTGCAGCCAATGATTTGAGTTTTTGTTCTTTGATATCTGTTCCCTTCGGGACCATGCAATCACACAGGCTGGTGTGTTCTTCCATGTGGGCTTTGTTGCTTCTGAGCTAGATGGCCGCTTGTATATCTTCAAGCCTTTAAGACCCCAGACACTATCTCTTTTGATAGCCGGGCACCATCAGCTTTCTTCACATTTACTTGTTCACCCGCTTTGGCTTCAGCAGTTGTGTCGGGAGGGTGAGCATCACAGAGTGCCAATTTAATAAAAGAAAGTATTCATACATTGAGGGAGTGCTACTATCTACTTTTTTGCGACACTTCGCTGTAGTACCTTTATCTTCAGTGATCATTTCATGAAGGTGAGTACTGAGCAGGGCCATGATAATTCTTTTTAAGTGTGAGCCCCCAAACCATTCCTGAATCTATGCTTTTTAAAAAATTTGCTAACTTAGGAGTTAATACAAATGTCATATTATTCCATAGTTCAATCACATCAAACAGAATTGTAAAATTGCTGCCATAATCAGTCTCCACACATACATTTCCCTCCTAGACTACTTGACATCATCTCCCTCTTACTTCCCCCGACCCTCTTTATCCTCGCCCCCCCAAACTATTGTTATATTTTCTTTCTCAAAGTCTCTGGGTCTCATTTACTAAAAAGCAGAAACAAATAACAGCTTCAAGAAAGTGACCCCCATGGTGCTGCACCCCTGAGACACACCTTAATATACCCAAGCACATGCAACACACAGTAGAGGGGCTGTCACAAGATTTCCAGAATACTAGATATCTTAACCCAGCATAAAGGGGGTTGATGTAACATGACCTTATTTGTCCACCAACCATCAGTACACCACTCTTGGTACAGCTGTTTTCTGCTTCCTCAGGCACCATGTATTTCCCGCTTAAGTCCTCATGTTACAAGTGTGTCTGAGGTAGAGTCTAGTTCACCCAGTGGGATTCCCATATGGGGCTCACTGATGTAGCCTCTGGAGCATGCATGCACCCCAAAGATCCAGGATTTGGTGTCCCAGCATTTTATGGCACCTGGTCTGCTTTCCTGGGATACCCCCCCCCCCAGATGCCCTACACCAGTTCTGCCCACCCATTGCATGCCACTGAAGACACCTCCCATTTATTGTTGCCAAGAGCATCCTCAGTCTTTTGTCCCCCACCTGGAGGTTAGCTCTCCCTCCCCTCCCTTCAACAGGCATGCACCTATGTACCCCCAAATTTGACCATTCCCTTTCATCTCCTGTGCGGCACCTCTCATCAGTAAACCCCATTCCTCCGACAGGGCTACCTCCCTCTCTGGGAGACCTCACCACAGATCTAAATGGCTACTATTCAGCGAACAGCCACTACCCCCTCGCACCCTCCATTTCATCCCAGCTGTTGTGAGGTGACCTCCGGCCAAGTGACCTACACTATACTCACCAGGAGCAGATGATGTGTAGGTCATTGGCACTGGTCCAGCTCGTTAGCGGCCTGTCTGACCCCAGCCAGACGACTGCATGGCCTGCACGCTTGAGCTTGCGCCCCTTCTGCTGCTTGTTCCTGCTGCTCTGGACTCACACAGTGCTTGTCCTTTCGTGCTTCACTCGCTTCCCTCAGCATGTCTTCCAGAGCCCTCCACGACGTGAGGGGTCTCATTGCTGTTCTTCAGGCATGCGCAGTACTCATCATGTTTATGTACCAGAGGTTTTTTATCCATTGTTGGGAATGGAGGCCGCTTCTAGCAATTGTGAGCTGTGCTGTGATGAACATGCGGGAGCAAATGTCTGCTTATGATGTTTTTTATTTCTTTGGGGTATATGTTCAGTAATGGTATTGCTGGATCATATGGTAGTTCAGTTGCCATCTGTTCTAGGTATCGTCATACTGCCTTCCTGAGTGTCTGTACATATTTACAAGTCCACCAGCAGAGGATAAGAGTTCCTATCTCACCACACACTCTCCAACATTTGCTGTTCTCAGCTTTTTTACTTTAACTGGGCTACAGTTATGGGTGTTAGGTGGTATCTCATGGTTGCTTTGACTTGCATTTCCTGGATAGCTAATGACTGAGAGAACTTACTCATATGTTTATTAGTTATTCACGTATCATCCTTTGTGAATCATCTGCTCCGGTCCTTTGCCCACTTTTTCATAGGGCTACTAGTTTGTTTTTCTTGCCACCTTATAAATTCTGTAGATTTTAGTAATTAGTCCTTTGTTATGTCATTACTAAATATCTTTCCCAGTCTATGGGTCTTTTTACTCTTTCAATGAAGTCTTTTAATGTATGCAAGTTTTTTATTTTTTAATATGTCCCACTATTTTGTTTTCTATGGATTGTGTCAGCTTTGTTATTTCTGATAGCCCATCTACTGCACTAGGGTTCCTAGTTTTGTCCCAGTTTTCTGATCCTGAGAGCTTTTGGTTTTACATTTAGGAATTTGATCCATCTTGAGTTTGTTTCTGTGCATGGGTGAGGCAGTCGTCTTTTTTTTTTGTTCTTCTGCAAGTGGATAGCCAGTATTTCCAATAGCATTTATTGAAGAGGTGTCTGCTTCCCATTTAATGTTTTTTAGGCCTTTGTCAACAATAAGTTCTCTGTCTGTGGAAGCTAGAGGGTAGACAGGTGTTATTTTTGTGAAGGGAAGACAATATAAAACAAGAGATTGGCAAAAAATATTGGAAATGAAAAGACAATGGTAGATTTAACGACTTATTTAATGTCTAAAACTGATGTCTGCTCTTTAAACCTTCACCTAAGTAACAATAGAAAATATTTTTAAAAACTTAAAAAAATTCTCTGTCTCTGAATTCTATTCTTTAATGACTGTTTTAACACAGACACACACACGTTCTATTTTGTTACCATTAGACTCACAGTTTAATGATAAAAATTACATTAAAACAGAACAGAAAAGTTGGTGAAGGGAGACGTCGGACAGTACAAAAAAAATAAAAGGAATTTTTTTAAATTTATTTTTTTAACAATTTATTGGGGCTGATACAATTCTTTTCACAGTTCATACATATACATACATCAATTGTATAAAGCACATCTGTACAGTCTTTGCCCTAATCATTTTTTTCTCTTTTCTTCTTTTACATTTTATTAGGGACTCAAACAACTCTTACCACAATCCATACATATACATACATCAATTGTATAAAGCACATCCATACATTCCCTGCCCCAATCATTCTCAAGGCATTTGCTCTCCACTTAAGCCCCTTGCATCAGGTCCTCTTTTGAAATTTTTGTTTTTTAAAAAAGTGACTTAAATAAGAAAAACTGTGCATGAGCAGCCAGTAGTAACTATTGGTCTCTCTGCACTCGGAGGAAACAAGAGTGAAGTCAAAAGACATGTTGAATACAATTATTACAATAGAATGATGAACAACCCAAACATTAGTCTCTATAATCTTGAGCTTGGAAAACCTAAATGGTGCCTGACTACCGCTACCTATTACTCTGAACACAATCACATTAGAAGGTCCTCAATGGAATGGGGGTAAAATGTGGAACAGAACTCATGATCATAAAACAGACTGGGTTTACTGGTTGAATGGAGTCTAGTAGCATACCCCAAGAATATAGCCAATGTCCTCTAGGCGTGGAACTGAAATGACCTTTTTTAAAACCATCAACAGCTTAAAACCCAAAGGGCAGCATTTACCCAATGACAAAGTCCAGAGGGTTACTAAAGAAGGAGTGATGGTAAGAGAAAGCCCAGTGGGGAAGTAGGATGGCACATGGAAGGTATTGGAGTGGATGTGCAAAATCAATGTGTATGAATTTTTCGATGTAAAACTGATGAACTTCTCTGTAAACCTTCACTTAATTGGTAATAAGTATACTTCCCTTCTGTAAACAGGTACAATGATGAAGTGTTCTTTAATTAAATAAAAACTTAGTATTAGATTGTTGTTGCTGTGCATGTTGGGTGCTGTTTAAGATTTTCAACTCAGCAACCCCATAAGTGTTTGTTGGGGCTGTAGTTTTGGTCATCTCTACTATATTTTAAATTATGAAATGATGAAATGTTAAGTAAGTGAGTAAAGCTTTTCCAAAAAGTCATGTGGAAATAGAACTAAAAGATAATCAAGAAGGACTTCTGCCAAGATTAAATAGACACCGAGAGATTGGACAGAGTCACAGAACAGAGGCAGGGTTCAGACAAAAATGAGTGAAAGAGAAAGATTTTATTGAGGGAAAAGAACTCCCAGATGGATTCCGCAACCCAACAAGAATAGGTTAAGGAAGTCGCGCATGGTGCTAGGGTGGCAGGATATATACATATTATATGAGCTTAAAGGCATATGGGCCGGTAAGGGGAAGGGAGGTTCTTTGTACTGCGGCTGCAAGTTTCGGAGCAGGAGATGACCTGTCCATAAATCATCTTGTTCTCAGCAAACTTGCTTCCTGGCACGCTGGGGGGGAGTCTGTGTTCTGCCCGGGGGTAAGCTTTGTGACATGCTGGAGGCAGCTGCTTTGAAGTTCAGCAGGTCATTTGTCTTCTTGAGAGGCTGGTGCAAGGGGCTGCCTGGTCCGGACCTGGCCCAAACAGACACACTACCAAGATCCTGTACAAGAAATATGTGAAAGACCAAATAAAACACGAATGAAAATCCAGGGACCCTCAGTTTTATAGGAGAGGATAGAGAGATTATTTGAATGCTGACTACAAGAAGCTGAATAAAATCTAAATATGAAGACACGAGACTAGTAAATTCTCAACTGACATTACAGCACATCCATTATGAAATTTGTGTTTAATGTGAAATCATCACTATAATCAACATTGGAAGATTTTCTTCTTGTACCCATTGCTGTTGAACATTATGAAGTTTTGTGAACAGGGTTTGATCAGAACAATGAGCTGACAACTGCCCCATATCAATAGCTGGCAGCCCAGGTGCCCAGCCCTCCCCCTCCCCCCACCCATTTACCATAGGAGTTCTACCTACAGGTGGGGGCCACTTTTTGACTAATGATAGTGGCCAACATCTTCTAAATCTGTTCTCAACTGCACTCCGCAGTGAACAGAGAATTATAGTCATTCCCGTTCTGTGTCACACCCATAAGGAGACAGGTGCTTAGCACCTAACAACATATAATCACCAATTAAGTACAAATAGTACCATTACAGTACACTGAAGAATTCAATTTCATTTCACCCAAAGAAACAATTCACCAAAATAAAGATCTAGAAACCCTTTCTAAGGAAGAAATGTCATGGGAACTTCCTAATAGTTAATAATTGGGCATTTTACATAGAGAATATTGCAAGGCAAACAAAACTTTGGGAAAATTCAGGGACGACTACAATAACAAAATAAATGAAACATTAGAAATTATACCAACACAGCAAATTAAAATCCAAAAGATTACAGAAGTAGGTAGCATTGAAGGTAAGTCAATGAAATGTAATCAAGAAGAAACATTCATCAAGAGAAGACAAAGCTCATTAAGCTGATCATTTTTAGGTGCTATTTAGTTGGTTCCTCATAGCAACCCAGTGTACAAAAGAGCAAAATACTACCGTCCTGTGCCTCTTCACAATTAGTTTTGAACTTGTAACCATTTTATCAGTCCATTGTGAGAATCTTTTTTACTACCCTATTTTAACAAGTCTGATGTCCAACATCTTGAGACAATATGCTCAAAGTATGTGAAATGAAATCTTGTCATCTTTACCATTAAGGATCATTCTAGCTGTATTTGTTCTAGAATACTTGTTCTGCCTGTCCCTGGTCTTCTCACTGTTCTTCATCAATACCATGATTCAAATGTATCCATTCTTCTCTGGTCTTAATGCCCAAATGCCACACTCTCTTGGGTCAGACAGGTCTCAGTCTCAAAGTGACTCCCTTGCTCTTCAACACTAAAATGTCTTGTGCAGCAGATTTGTCCAGTGCAATACTGTTTGTTTTCTTGACTGCTCCTTCCATGGGCATTGCTTGTCAATCCAAGCAGAATGACATTTTAGATAATATTAGTCTTTACCATAATGTTGACTACTGATTATAAGGGTTTTGGTTTCCTTTGCATTGAGTTGTATTCCATACTGAAGATTGCAACCCTTGATCTTCATCAGCAAGTGTTTCAGGTCCTCACCTGTAGCAGTTGAGGTGTCATCTGTATATTGTAAGTTGTTAATAAACACTCTCTCCAATCCTGGGCCTGTCTTCATATGTTCTTAGATTATTACTTCACCATATATTTTGATTAAATATGGCGAAAGAAAGCAGCTCTGACATGAATATTAGCTGCTTTTAAACAGCCCCATATTGTTCTATTCCAATGAATGCCTCAAATACCACTTGGTTTGTACAGGGATGATCAAGGGTTGAGGAATTCCCATTTTTCCAAATGTGATCAATAGTTATGATCTATGTACCCTGTTACCTTTACAACGCAAGTAGCAACAGTTGTTATCTTTGTTCAGCCAAGATCCATCTCATATAATCAATGATAAATCCTTTGTTCCACATCCTCTCCTGAATCTGACTTGAATTTCTGGCAGCACTCTGTTGATTGTAACCATTGATGAATTTTTTTCAGCAAAAGTTGATTTAACAGATATTAATATAAGAAGTTTGATAACTTCTGCAGTCTGTTGTGTCACCTTTCTTTGACGTAGGCACAGATTTTCAGTTGGCCTTGTAACCTTGTGCCAAATTTCTTAGGCATAGACGAGCCTGTATATTACTTCGCTGAAGAAACATTTCCATTGACCAATTGCAGGAACTTTATTTTTTGCGAATGCCTTTGATAGGGCTTGGACTTCTTCCTTCAATACCATTGGTTTGTGATCAGAAGTTACCTCTTAAAATAGCTGAATGTACTTTTCAGTACAGTGAGTGTTCTTCCCATCATCTTTGGGTACTTCCTGCTTTGTTCAATATTTTGCCCATAGGAATCCTTAATGTTTAACTCAAGGCTTGGATTTTTTTTTTCAGTCCTTCAGCATGAGATATGTTGAGTGTGTTCTTCCTTTTTGGTTTTCTAACTTCAAGTCTGCATATTTGATACTTTGTCTCATTAATCTGCCCTTTGTGATTTTCTGTGAACTTCATTTCTTAAATTTATTACAGTTGATCTATGATCAACTGCAAGTTTTAGGGTCTCTTCTGATATCTGCTTTTTTTTTTTATTGGCATATTGCTTTCTTATTATATAACCTTGTCATTTATTTCATCCCACAGCATATCAGTTGTCATCAGTGTTGTTAATATTTAATGCTGTTCTTGATGTGTCTATAAAATTGAGGTGGGATATATGCAAGGTCATATTGGGGCTTTTGTGGGCATGTTTTAATTTTCAACATCAACCTGAACTTTTATGTGAGCAATTGATGTTCTGTTTCACAGTCAGCCTTTTGGCTGCTATTACTGAGCTTCTCTGTCATCTCTTCCCATGGAGGTAGTCAGTATGAGACCTATCTATACATCCTGTATGCTGTCTATCCAAGTACACATTATGTTGTTGAAAAAGGTATTGCATTTAAGTCCATCTCAGAAAATTCTATCATGCAATCAGCAACTTTTGTTTCTCTGAAGCCATAGTTTCAAACTATTGTCCCTCTTTGTTCCAGCTCTCATTCCAATTATCAATAATGCATCTTGATTATATTTGTGATCAGTTCAGACTGAAGTTGGTAGAATTCAATTTCTTTATTCTTAAATTAGAATAATAGTCATACTAATTGGGCTTCCTTGTAGGTATATAGATATTTTCATATTACAGAAAGCATTGTACTTTAAGTTTTGAAATTCTCTTTAATCCACATTCACACAATTCAATAGTTCAGTCATATCAAGAAGAATTGTACAATCATTACCACAATTTCAGAATATTTTCTCTATACCCCCCCACTCCCATGGTTAAATCATCTTTAAATTGAGTTGTGTAATCACCTTGAGTCCTAGTACTCACTCCCCCTCCCACCTTCATTGTTTACTCCCGAAATAGCCTCACCCTCCCCAATCCCTGCTCACCCACCCCTATATCTCCTAGAAACCCTTTCATCAGTTAACTATATTTATCCACTCCTGTGCTTCAACTGGTAAATCCAACAGAAATAATAACAAAAAATAAAATGATATGGATAAGACAATAATATATAAAGACAAATAAAAAGCACCACCATCATTTTTTTTTCCTAACCCACCACCATCAATATTTTAAAGGCCAGGGAAGAAGTTTTTATCATGTAGTAAGCAAGAGATCCTTACACCTAGAACAAATTCAGGATGGATCTAGAAGGTCAACTGATCAAATCCCAAGTTTGATCCAGCATAATCAGGATGACAATGATTTTTGTTTGGTAGTAAGTATTTCAGACCTTTGCCTGTAACTAGAGATCTGCCAGTGGCTTAATTTGTCTTGATAGTCTGCAGATGGATTTTGGGCTCCCACTGTCCTCCATAGCCTTCCACAAATTGGGTGTTCATAATTTTAGGTCTGATATTACTTCTTTCATCATATTTGAGTTTATTGTCATCTTTGACTCATACGAGCTGGTTTTCTTCCATGTTGGCTTAGTGGACTCCTTACTTAGATGGCTTTTTATTTGAATACACACCTTAAAACCACAAACACGATTCCACTTGAGAGCCAGGCACCATCTGCTTTCTCACCACAATGCGTAGGACACTCTTCAGTGATCTTTTCATGTGAGTGAGTATTGAGCAGGGCCATGTTTTCAGAACTGACTATTCTTGGGCTGGAGCTAGAGTTCATTTGGGGCCCATAATCTAGCTGCTTCTCCCGGGGATATTCATGACTCAGGTTTACTGTGGTGGTTGTGTGTGTTAGTCCAGGTAGAGAGATCCAGGGAGACACTCGTGTATAAAAAAGAACTTTATATAAAAGAGCAACTGTATATTGAGAAAACATCCCTGCCCAGTCCAGATCAAGTCCATAAGTCTGATATTAGTCCATATGTCCAATACCAGTCTATAAATTCCTCTTCAGACTCAAGCAACACATGCAATGAGGTTGAATGAGGAAAATCACAGGCCAGTGGGTGAAAAATCCGGATCCAGTGGTGGTGGAAGCATCTGAGCGATGTCATGGGTCTCCATATGACTCCTCCATCTCCAGGGCCCTGGCTCCATCAGTGTAGCTCCCAGTGGCTTGTCAACAGGAATGTCTCACAGGGAGACAAACAGAGTGAATCAGATACAGAAAACCTTAAGAGTAGAAACAACATTGTCAGAGATGGTGCCAGAAGATGAGCCTTCAGTCCAGAAGACACTCAGTATGACTCCAGGAGAACTGCCTTCACAAAGTAGAGTCTATTGTGATGTGGGTGGAATACACCCTACATGAGTAAAGCCTTCAGGACCTTCATTTACTGATGGGACATGACTCAAAAGGAGAAGAGATAGCTGAAAACACCAATTACCATATATGCTTGAGTGTAAGCCACGTTTTTTGTTTTTTAATTTTAACAACTTATTAGGGGCTCATACAATTCTTATCACAGTTCATACATATACATAAATCAATTGTATAAAGCACATCTGTACAGTCTTTGCCCTAATCATTTTTTCTCCTCTTTTCTTTTTTTACATTTTATTAGGGACTCATACAACTCTTATCACCATCCATACATATACATACATCAATTGTATAAAGCACATCCATACATTCCCTGCCCCAATCATTCTCAAGGCATTTGCTCTCCACTTAAGCCCCTTGCATCAGGTCTTCTTTTTTTTTTTCCCCTCCCTCCCCTTTCTCCCCTCCCTCATGTGCCCTTGGTAATTTATACATCGTTATTTTGTCATATCTTGCCCTATCCGGAGTCTCCCTTCCCCCCTTCTCTGCTGTCCCTCTCCCAGGGAAGAGGTCATATGTGGATCCTTGTAATCAGTTCCCCCTTTCCAACCCACTCACCCTCCACTCTCCCAGCATCGTCCCTCACACCCTTGGTCCTGAAGGTATCATCCACCCTGGATTCCCTGTACCTCCAGCCCTCATATGTACCAGTGTACAGCCTCTGTCCTATCCAGGCCTGCAAGTTAGAATTTGGATCATGGTAGTTGGGGGGGGGGAAGCATCCAGGATCTGGGGGAAAGCTGTGTTCTTCATCGGTACTACCTCGCACCCTAATTAACCCATCTCCTCTCCTAAACGCCTCTATGAGGGGATCTCCATTGGCCGACACTTGGGCCTTGGGTCTCCACTCTGCACTTCCCCCTTCATTTAATATGGTATATATATACATATACATATACACATATATACACATACATACACACACTTATATCGTTGTTTGTTTTTTTTTGCATGATGCCTTATACCTGGTCCCTTGGCACCTCGTGATCGCACTGGCTGGTGTGCTTCTTCCATGTGGGTAAGGCACGTTTTTCAGCACATTTTAATGTAATTTTTGTGTTAAAATTAGGTGCTTCGGCAGATATTCAGGTCATATACTTGAGTATATACAGTAATGGAACTTAGAATGTAGGGATTTAGGAAAATTGAGAGTTGTAAAAAATGAAATGGAAGACAGAAATAGATATTCGTGGTGTTAGTGAACCAAAATGGACTAGCATTGGCCATTCTGAATCTAAATGTAGCTTGCTGAGAATGATAGATTCAAGAGGAATAGTGTTTCATGCATTGTCAAAAAGGACATTTCAAGATCTAGAGTTGTATAATGCTGTCTGTGATGCAAAATCTATCCTCATATAAGGAAATCCAAACAATTGTGATTATTCAAATTTACATACCAACCATTCAAGCTAGTGATACAGAAATTGAAAATTTCTACCTATGTACCTATGTCTCCATTCTGTAATTTATCAAACATGGGAATACTGCATAGTTTAAAATCATGAAAGGTGTTAGTCAGGTTTATATTGTCTTACCATACTTACTCAATCTGTATGATTAGCTCGATTATATGAAGAATGTGACACCAGAATCGGAGGAAGGCATATTAACAAACTGCAATATGCGGATGTCACAACCTTGCTTGCTGAAAATGAAGAGAAATGGAAGCACTTGCTGATGAAGGTCAAGGATTGCAGCCTTCAGTATGGGTTACTACTCTATAAGGTAAACCAAAATACAACTGGACCAGTAGGTAACAGCATGATAAATGGAGAAAAGGTTGAAGTTGTCAAGGATTTTGTCTTGATTGGATCCACAATCAATGCTCATGGATGCAGCAGTCAAAGAAATCAGAAGACATGTATTTGGGTAACTGAATATTTTGAGTACCAAGTTGCGCCTCACCATGCCGTGGCATTTTTTTTTCTTTTTTTACATTTTATTAGGGACTCATACAACTCTTATCACCATCCATACATATACATACATCAATTGTATAAAGCACATCCATTCATTCCCTGCCCCAATCATTCTCAAGGCATTTGCTCTCCACTTAAGCCCCTTGCATCAGGTCCTCTTTTTTTTTCCCCACTCCCTCCCCTTTCTCCCCTCCCTCATGTGCCCTTGGTAATTTATACATCCTTATGTTGTCATATCTTGCCCTATCAGGAGTCTCTCTTCCCCCCTTCTCTGCTGTCCCTCTCCCAGGGAAGAGGTCACATGTGGACGCTTGTAATCAGTTCCCCCTTTCCAACCCACTCACCCTCCACTCTCCCAGCATCTTCCCTCACACCCTTGGTCCTGAAGGTATCATCCACCCTGGATTCCCTGTGCCTCCAGCCCTCATATGTACCAGTGTACAGCCTCTGTCCTATCCAGGCCTGCAAGGTAGAATTCGGATCATGGTAGTTGGGGTGAGGAAGCATCCAGGATCTGGGCGAAAGCTGTGTTCTTCATCGGTACTACCTCACACCCTAATTAACCCATCTCCTCGCCTAAACGCCTCTATGAGGGGATCTCCATTGGCCCACCCTTGGGCCTTGGGTCTCCACTCTGCACTTCCCCCTTCATTTAATATGGCATATATATACATATATACACATATATATACACATATATACACATACATACACACACATCTTTTTTTAAAAAAATTTTTTATTTTAACAATTTATTGGGGCTGATACAATTCTTTTCACAGTTCATACATATACATACATCAATTGTATAAAGCACATCTGTACAGTCTTTGCCCTAATCATTTTTTTCTCTTTTCTTCTTTTACATTTTATTAGGGACTCAAGCAACTCTTACCACAATCCATACATATACATACATCAATTGTATAAAGCACATCCATACATTCCCTGCCCCAATCATTCTCAAGGCATTTGCTCTCCACTTAAGCCCCTTGCATAAGGTCCTCTTTTTTCCACCCCCCTCCCTCCCCATTCCCCCTTCCCTCATATGCCCTTGGTAATTTATACCTCGTTATTTTGTCATATCTTGCCCTATCCAGTCTCCCTTCCCCCCTTCTCTGCTGTCCCTCTCCCAGGGAAGAGGTCACATGTGGATCCTTGTAATCAGTTCCCCCTTTCCAACCCACTCACCCTCCACTCTCCCAGCATCGTCCCTCACACCCTTGGTCCTGAAGGTATCATCCACCCTGGATTCCCTGTACCTCCAACCCTCATATGTACCCGTGTACAGCCTCTGTCCTATCCAGCCCTGCAAGGTAGAATTCGGATCATGGTAGTTGGGGGGAGGAAGCATCCAGGATCTGGGGGAAAGCTGTGTTCTTCATCGATACTACCTCACACCCTAATTAACCCATCTCCTCTCCTAAACCCCTCTATGAGGGGATCTCCATTGGTCGACACTTGGGCCTTGGGTCTCCACTCTGCACTTCCCCCTTCATTTATTATGATATATATATATACATATATACATACATATATACATATACACATATATACACATACATACACACACTTATATGTTTTTTTTTTTTTTGCATGATGCCTTATACCTGGTCCCTTGGGCACCTCGGGATCGCACTGGCCGATGTGCTTCTTCCATGTGGGCTTATTTGCTTCTGAGCTAGATGGCCGCTTGTTCACCTTCAAGCCTTTAAGACCCCAGACACTATCTCTTTTGATAGCCGGGCACCATCAGCTTTCTTCACCACATTTGCTTATGCACCCATTTGTCTTCAGCGATCCTATCATGGAGGTGTGCAGTCAATGATATGATTTTTTGTTCTTTGATGCCTGGTAACTGATCCCTTTGGGACCACTCGATCACACAGGCTGGTGTGTTCTTCCATGTGGACTTTGTTTCTTCTGAGCTAGATGGCTGCTTGTTTATCTTCAAGCCTTTAAGACCCCAGTCACTATCTCTTTTGATAGCCGGGCACCATCCGATTTCTTCACCACATTTACTTGTTCACCCACTTTGGCTCCAGCCGTTGTGTTGGGAAAGTGAGCATCATAGAGTTCCAATTTAATAAAAGAAGGTATTCATACATTGAGGGAGTGTTTGAGTAGAGGCCCAAGGTCCTTCCGCCACCTTAATACTTGACCTATAAATATAGACACATAGATCTATTTCCCCATCCTCCTATATATATTTGCATGTACCTGTCTTTGTCTAGACCTCCATGAATGCCCTTTGACTCCTAGCTCTTTCCTCCATCTCCCTTGACCTTCCTCCTGCCCTACTACCATGCTTCATCGCCACCTGGGCTAGAGTATACCTCTTCTCTAATCAACCTTACCCTTGATCATTTCCCACCAGGCCTGCCACTCCCCCTTCTCTACCATTTGGGGTCCCATGTTTTTCCCTTGTCCCTGGGTTTGTTAACACCACTTCCTTATACCCCTCTACCCCCCACCCCAAGTCCCCCCGGAACTGTCGGTCCCGTTGTTTTTCCTCCAGATAGTTCATCCAGCCTGTCCTATTCAAACAGACCTGTGGAGACACTAACATGCACGAAAACAAGACAGAGGAAAACAAAGCAACAGTATACAACCAGGCAACAAAACAACAAAAACAAACCACTGACAAAGAACAGAACAAAACAGTTCACAAGAGAAAAGCTTGTAGTTAGTTCAGGGATCGTTTGCTGGCCCTTAGGAGCGTTTTCCAGTCCAGTCTTTTGGGGGCCATGGCATTTTTAATCATCTCATTCCCATGTAAAAATTGGACATTGATTAAGGAAGATCAATGTAGAATCGATGTATTTGAATTATGGTGCTTGTGAAAAATATTGGAAGTAATTGGACTGCCAAAAAACAACAACAAATCTGTCTTGGAAGAAGTACAGCCGGAATGCTCCTTAGATACAAGGATGGCAAGATGTTGGACATTGGACAGGTTTTCAGGAGAGACCAGTCCCTGAAAGAATGCTTGTTACAGAAAAGGCACAGCAAAAAAGATGGATTGACATGACTGAAATCATAGGCTCAAAGAGAAAACGTGTGTAAGGATGACACAAGAAACAAGCACTGTTTCCTTATGTTGTCGATAGGGTCACCGAGTCTGAACTGACTGGGTGGCACCTAACAAAACAAGATTGAATATATGCCATCAGTTATATCTATTTTTTATGTTCAAATAAATCTTTATTTTTTTAATCATTTTATTGGGGGCTCATACAACTCTTATCACAATCCATAGCACATCAATTGTGTCAAGCACATTTGTACATTCGTTGCCCACATCATTCTCAAAACATTTGCTCTCCACTTAAGCCCTTGGCATCAGCTCCTCATTCCCCCCCCCCCACCCGTCGCTGCCCTCTCTCTCATTAACCCTTGGCAATGTATTATTTTGTAATATCTTGCACTGTCCAACATCGCCCTCCACCAACTTTTCTGTTGTCCATTCCCCAGGGAGGAGGTTATATGTACATCCTTGTAATCGGTTTCCCCTCCCCCCCCTCCTTCCACCCTCCTGGTATCCCCACTCTCACCACTGGTCCTGAAGGGATCATCTGTCCTGGATTCCCTGTTTTTCCAGTTCCTATCTGTACCAGTGTACATCCTCTCATCTAGCCAGATTTGTAAATTAGAATTGGGATCATGATAGTGGTGGGGAAGGAAGCATTAAAGAACTAGAAGAAAGTTGTAAGTTTCATTGTTGCTACAATGCACCCTGATTGGCTGTCTCGCCCAACCCTTCTGTAAGGGGATGTCCAGTTGTCTACAGATGAGTCTCTCTTGGTTCCCTAATCTGCACCCCCCTCGTTCACAATGATAATATTTTTTGTTCTTTGATGGCTCCTACCTCATCCCTTTGACACCTCATAATCCCACAGGCTGGTGTGCTTCTTCCATGTGGGCTTTGTTGCTCCTCAGCTAGATGGTCGCTTGTTTACCTTGAGCCTTTAAGACCTTAGACACTATATCTTTTGCCACCATCAGTTTTCTTCACCACATTTGCTTATGCACTCATTTGTCTTCATCGATTGTGTTGGGAAGGTGAGCATCATGGAATGCCAGTTTAATAGAACACAGTGTTGCATTGAGGCAGTACTTGAATGGAGGCCCAATGTCTATCTACTACCTTAATACTAAACTTTGAGGGCCCGCCAGTCCCTTCAAACCTTGTGGATCTGTGCCTACTTATCTTTATGATGCGCCTCCTGTGACCCAGCAGTGTTGAATTTCCCTCTTAGTAGCTCTCCTGGGTTGATTTCTGTGGAGTCCCTCTGGTATGTGTTACTCAGTCACCATCTTCCCTCCAAGATAGTTTTTTTAAAAAACATTTTATTAGGGGCTCATACATCCAAGATAGTTTTTATTGATTGTGTTATTAAACTTTTTTTGGTCTTCATTGCCTTTTTTCTTGACATTTTTTTTTCTTTGAGAGTGGTGTATTGAAGTCTTCTGTTCTTACTGTCGATGTGTCTTGGTCCTTTTTCAATTCTATGAGGATCTGATGTATTTCAAAGGTATTTCATTGAGTGCATAGATGACTATTAAAGTTATGGTTTTCTGAGCTATTTTTCCCTTTATCATTATGTAGTATTCAATCTTTTCTCGTTATGTTGTTTACCTTGAAGTTTATCTTCTTGGAGATTAATATTGTTACCCCTGCTGAGTTTTGTTGCTGTTTGCTGGGTATGCTTTTGTTCCACCTCTGATTTTTAATGTCTTCAAGTCTCTGTTTGTGAGGTGTTTTTCTTGTAGGCAGCATATTGATGGGGCTTGCTTTCTTATCCATTCAGCTTCTCTCTGTCTCTGTACTGGTGTATTTAGTACATTAACATTCAGTGAAATTATTGACATGTATGTGTATTTGTTTCCACCATTTTGGTTTATATATGCGTGTGTTGTGTGTTTGGATGTGTATTGTGTTCAGTTTCTTTGTTCTTCCTGTGTCGTTCCCTTGCTCTGGGTGTTGTTCTGTGTGTGCTGGTTTTTGTGAGGAATTGTCTTGAATGTTGGTTTCAGGTTTGTGTGTTGTTGCTGTTGGTTTTTTTGGCCACAGTACTTCATTGAGTATTTTTTGTAATGGTGGTCTTGCTTTTGGCTTTTCTTGTCTTGAAATAATTGTATTATACCACCATATTTAGTTGCTGAACCTTTGTGTGTAATTGATCTTTTTCTCTAGGTGCTTTTAGATTATTTGTTGTTTCCGTTCTGATGTTCGACATCTTGACTACAATATGCCGTGGAGTTTGCCTTTTAGAATATCTCCTGGCTGGGGTTCTTTTGGCTTCCTAAACAATCATCTTTTTCTCTTTTAGACATTGAGCAAAGTTCTTTGGCTGGCGCTCTTGGACTATTCTCTGTGTGGATGTAACTTTGTTTGTTTCTTCCTCTTCTGGAATTCTTACAAGATGCAGGTTGTTCCTCTTAATGGTGTCCCACATTATTATCAAGCTTTTCTCAGTCTCTTTTGCATTTTTTGGTTATTTGTCCTTCCTTTTGATTGGAATCTATAGATTTGTCTTTCAGTTCACTAATTTGGGTTTCTATCTCTTCAATTCTGTATCTCTATTTTTTTTACAGCCTCCCGCTTTTCCTTTATAGCAGGGGTGTCAAACTGGCCCTGTCGGCCGCATGTAGCCCCTGAGGAGCTGTTTTTGTGGCCTGCGATGCTCTGAAATAAAATGAAAATAGAAAAAATTGTTATGAAGAAAATAGCACTTAGGGGAGATCGAGGCAATACCGTACACACAATTCCCTCGTTAACCCTTTATCTGAAGATGAGTATACATGTGGCCCAGTGCTTTCTGGGGGGCCTGTGGATGTGTATACATGCACTGACCTAGTTCCAGTGATGATTGGAAGCGATCTGTCTGCCACTCTCAGTGTCACATAATGTAAAGAGATCCCAATAGTGAAAAGGTGAAAAATAGCACTCTGGGTTGTGCTGTTATGATCATACCTAGCAGCAGTGCTAGTGAACATTTTTAGAGGGAAGCCATTACAATTGTGCATCACGTTTGTCAGCTGCCCAAATCTTGGTGTTTTTTATTAGTTACCTTGTTATATTTTCCGGTCACAACATAAGACGTAGTGAAAACTAGTAGAAGGAAAGCACTGTCAAGTTAAGGGTAAAACAATAATTTTAGTTTTATAAATACATTAAATAAAAGCTATTATAGTATTTTAATTATCCTATCCATATTCCTGAATCCTCACTTCAAAATAGAAATTGAACAAAATTTGTAAATGTGATGTGGCCCATGTGAATCTTGCCTGTTGCACCAAATGGCCCGCTTTTTAATTGAGTTTGACACCCCTGCTTTGTAATTCTGCTATTTATTGTAGTGTTTGATTTTTGTGTTTCTGTTTGTTTCTCTAATGAGGTTATAGCTTTTCTATTGTTTTATTTTTCCTTTCAGACTTCTTTCAGCTGTTGCATGAGCACAAACATCATTCTTTACATTCTTTTTCTGGGAAATCCATAACTTGTACAGTTTCAGGTATTACATTTAAGTCTGATTGCTATTTGGTTATTTGTTTATGTTTCTCTTGTTTTGTGTGCGTGTGTGTGTGTGTGTGACTAATATCTTCTGTTGTTTCCTTGTCATCTTGGAGTCTATTGGGAGTGTTATGTAGGCGATGTTATTTGGAACTGGTTAACTCTATTAGGTGGTGCAGTAGAGGGCTAATGGATAGTTTGTATTAAGTGTCTGAGGGAGGTTGCTAATTTATGTGTTAAGGGAGTCATATGAAATTTGGGGCGGAAATGTTATGAGTGTTGGGAGAGTGAAGGAAGCAGTAGGTTAAAAAAGAGGGTGGAGGATCAGGTAGTGTTATATAGTAGGTTAAAGGAAGGGGTATTTGGGCCTGAAATGCTTCATTTGCAACGATGGATCAATGGGTGCTCGTATTTGAGAGCAAAAACAATTTTAAATATTGTGATAGTAGTATTAGTCTTTGGTTTTATGAGTCTGAAAATGTAAGAAAAATTTTGATGATCAGTACAGTGAAACTAAAAGACAGGTTAATGATGTTGTGAAGTAAAACTTTGGATATTTAGACTAAAGAAAGGAAAATGAAAGAAAAGGGGTAAGAGATGACAGTTTTAATAATAGTAATAGGAAAAATCATACTAGCATAAGATGCAGGAGAGCTGTTAATGTATGTTTGTCCGGGACACTAAGCTTCACACAGAGCTTAGTCTCTGTTGTGGGTGCGAACTAGTAGGTAGATGGGGTGTTAGGGGTCTAGGAAATAAACCAATGAGATCGGAAGGAAAAAACGTAAAGTAACATATCATACAAATGATATATATAAACTCCCTTATATAAATTCCTTGCCTGGGCTTGTAAAACCTGTTCTGCCTGCCAAACCTGCTCCAGCTTCTTGTTTTGTGATGCAAATACTTAGTCAATGAGTCAGGTGTATGCAATCCAGGTATGTGTAACAAGTAATATGAAAATAAATCCTCAGAGTGGCCCAATTATTTAAGGTACCAGGCCTTTGGGGTGTCTTCCGATCAGGGGTTGTGCTGAGTGGTACCTCAGGAGGGGGCTGGAGCTCTTGGTGTTAATCACTTAACACCTGCTTTCAGCTGCCCTGTTCTCAGCCCTGTGAGGCTCAGTAAGCTGTGAAGTACCCACTACTAGGAGTGAGTCCTAGATGGGGGATCTCCACTGGCAGTCTTCTGGTCTTGGCAGGAAGCCAAAGAAATTTATATTTTTATTTTCCCTGGTCCCAGTCTGGTCACTTCGAATTATGATCCTTTTGCTCCATCACACCCCACTGGCACGTACCCCCCACCCCCTCAGCTAGCTTCCCAATTCAAAGACCCGGGAATCTCCCCTCAGGCGGCCGAGGAGATGCCCTAAGCGGTTCTAATTGGCTGGTGTTTCTGCTCTCTCGTTGTAGTCTATTTGTGTCTACCTATCTTTATGGTGACAATCCTGTGGTCTGGAAGTGCTATCCCTTTCAGTAACTCTTTTGCGCTGTTCTCTGCAGTGTGTGCTGCTTGGTCATCCTCCTCCTCCCAGCTGCCCCTCAATCCCCGCTCAAGTGCTGCTTATCTCCTCTTGCTGCTCTCATTGTCTTTCTTATTTGAAAGTTCATATCCCCTAGGAGGAGTCATCAGGCTGTAACCTGTTTGATAGGTGGGACTAGTGCTACAGTTTCCCACAGGGTCACGTTGACATAACATCTAACTGCCACAACAGCTAAAGGCAAACTGCTTGTGCTGCTCCTTTAAAACTGGAATTGAGAAAAACACATTTGCCCAATTAGTAGCTGCTATCAGATACTAGAAGAGATATTAATCTACTCAAGCAATAAAACCATTTCTGGGACAGCAGCTTCAATTGGAGTCACCACCTGGATAAGTTTCCAGGCACCCCCTGCCATTCTCAAAGATCCACCTGTTTTTTGCACTGACCAAATTGACAGGGACAGAAGAGGCATTTTCTGCATGCAATATGGGAATTAACAGAAGACCTTGTGAGAACAGGTTAGTAAGCAGGTCAACCTTGAAGCTAGGCCCTAATGAATGTCCTCACACAGCAGTGCTGCTGGAGATAAATCTGACAGCACACTGATCCAGAGACAAAAGCTGAGATTGCAATTTAAAGAGCCTCAAGGGTGGTCTAAATAACTAATTAGAAAGCTAATTGTACATCTGTGGAGTGGCAAACTCCTCCCCTTTAAAACTGTCTTTTAGAAACTAGGAGTCTTCCCCTAGGCAATGAATGACCCTTCTTAATTTGTGAAAGGGGCCCCCACTACATTCCGGGAGCAAAGCATATTTTATCTATGCTTAAGGTATCCTTTTCACCATGCCAGAAGGACTCACATACTTTCTTTGGAAATGATTCTATCTATGCTTTAATAAAATTGTTGCCCAGCCTGTGTGATCACAAGGTGTAGATGGGATCAGAAAGTGTTAGGGAGCTAGAGGCAGAAACCTCTACCTCTACCTGCCAAGGCCTCCCTCCACCCTTACAGACTGTGGGAAGCTGCTCCAGGCTGGATGGCATGAATAAATTCAGGCAGTTGAGACGAAGCCAGTACTCTTGGGAGGACCTCAATCTAGGCCAGGTGAGCTTAATTGAGTCAATGGAGTCAACCAGTACTGTCAACCACGCCTCCCAGTGGAGGGCCCTGAAAAGTCAGAATTGCAAGGAGATGACAAGCAATTCTCCAGGTCTCCAGACCCCATATGCTAATCGCCATACATTCCTCACTACCCCTGTAAAAACCCTCGCCCCCAGCTGCTGAATGGGACTTCCCTGACCTGTCCGCCTAGGTCACGAAACCTCGGCAGGGAGCCGCAGGAGCCACCCTACTGCCCCACCTAATAAAGCTATTTCTGTTTCTGCTTTCCTTGTCCTGTCAGTTATGTCTGTCTTCCTCCCTGTACCTCAGTTTCACCTTTACACTTCTATCCTTTATAAAAATTCACTTGGATCACAAACCAGGCTTCGGTGTGAATTCATTCTCATGGGAAGCCAATGACCCAGGTATTTCCACCTGAGGAATCTAACAGTATCAGACATCAGGAGACCCCAAACCATCATATGATGTGAATGAAGGGAGTCGGATGGAGACTCAAAGCCCATCTGTAGACAATTGGACATCCCTCACAGGAGGGACAAGTCAGCCAGAGTGCAGTACAGCACCAACGAGACACACATTTCTTTAGTTCTTTAGTGCTTCCCGCACCCCACCCCACCCACCTATCATGACCCCACTTCTACTTTACAAATCCCAGTTCTAGCTTACAAATCTAGCTAGACCAGATGGTACAGATAAGAGCTCTTGTCACACGGGATCCAGGACAGATAAACACATCAGGAACCGTAATGGGAGTAGCAATACTATCAGCGTAGGCCACTTAGGGGGAATGTAGGGGGAGAAGGGGGAGAAACAGAGAATTGATTACAATGATGATGTAGACATAACCCCCACACCCTGAGGGGGACAAACAACAGCAATGTGGGTGAAGGGAGACAGAAGATGGTGTAAGATAGGAAAACGATAATAATTTATCAAGGGTCTTGAGGGTGGGAGGGTGGGTGAGGGAGGGAAAAAAGGAGCTGATATCAAGGGCTCAAGTAGAAAGAAAATGTTTTGAAAATGATGATGGCAACATATGTACAAATATGCTTGACTCCACTGATGTATGGATTGTTATAAAAGAGATGTAAGAGCCCCTAATAAAGTGATTAAAAAACCCCACACTAAAAACTGGCTTAACCGCTGCTGGTGCTTGTGTGTGTGTAAGCACAGCTTATACCTGGACCCTTACAAACCACATAGGTCTAGAGTTTGCTAGTCCCCCCATAGACAACAGCTCAGTTCGGAAGTAATGGTCTCCAGCCCTATATTCTTCAATTCCTTGATGGTGCAATCTTTGCACCCTGATCTTTGCAATCCCTCCAGGAAAACATAATTGCGTTGGCTTTACCATTTTCCTAAGTAGAGGTAGCTTTACTAGCTTCCACTCCTGCCCCTGCCATAGTAGTCCATGTTCTAGAGTCAGGTAGCCATATGGGGTACTGGCAGTCAGTGAGTCTGTCTATTCCATTTATGTGTTCTAGAACAGGGAAATTACTATAGGATAGGTTTGGGCTCATACTGGATCCCCTGTGAGATCAACCTGAGCTAAGACTCCATTATAACTTGACCTTTATATGCTCCTAGTCTGATTGTGGGACCTTAAAATTTAGGGTCACTTAGATTAATGTCAGTTTGGAGCCAATGTCCAGTAACCATCCCCAATGTCTGATTATTTCCTTTCTCCAATGAATTGTCACTTATAAAAGGCGCAGTTTCCACTGGGCAGGCCTGGGAGAAAGGCTAACTATGCATTTTTTTTATTAGTGTAGTGGGTGCCTTCCTCAAAGGGACCTGGCTTCCCCGTAAATGAAGCGTTTGTGAACTGGCTCAATTTTTGGGAATTGATCGAGCATTTGCGACTCTATATCTGGCTATTTGAATTAGACTGCTATTCAACTGGCCTAGAATTTTTCAACTTGTACAGATCAATGATAGATTTGGTAGGTTTCTCATTTATTTCACTCCTAGGGACACTCTGCTTAGGTATCCATGCCATACAAATCAGGCTATTCTGTTACTACTTTGACTCTGCTAACCATTTGGCAACCACACCCACCTTGTCTCTGTTAAATGCTACTGCTTACCGCCTACTACCATGGGACCCAATCAGCCATGTTATGTGCAAACGTCTTAATTAGGGTATTTTCCACTGTCAAAACTGGCTCAAAATAAAATATCAATCACAGCAGTCTTTAGAGATACTTATGATCCCTTCAGAAATTTGTTTCCCACTGAGAGAAAAGGTGTGTCCTCAGTGCATTCCATTTGTGAGTCTATGGGTCTGCCCTGAAACACGCCCATTCCCTTAATCCTCTAAAGTATACCAAGCTAGGTCTGGTACTTCAACTTAACTTGCTCTAAGCCACTGCAGAAGCTTTGCTTCAGTAAACCAAACAGATAAACTATTAGATTCTGTCCTAACGTCTGGTGCTGAAACACTGACTGAAGGATCAGTGCTTAGTTGGTCCACGTCAACACATTCAGACTGATGCAACCGTTCGCTCCTTGCATCATCATCTCACTCCCGCACACATTCCTCGGGTCTCTGCCTGTACATACTAGAAAATGCTAGCAGTCCTTTAAGAGGATAGCACAGCTCTTTCTGGATCAATATTTGGAGGTCACCTTTGGGATTACTGAGACAAGTTTAGAGGCAGTGTCGAAGCAGGCATGAGTGTCGAAGGTGTTTCCCAGCAAGTGTCAGCATTATCTTGCAAGGCATCTGCTGCAGGGAATGCTCCAGATACAACTCGAGGTTCCCTATCAGCAGGGAAAGTTGGGCTAAGCTCAAGTGCAGGTGGAGGGGACAATGGCTTTACTAATGATGGATTAAACTCTTCAGATGTGAGTGGTAGTGTTGTTGGCTGAAGTAACTCAATGGCATGTCAAGGATCCATGTTCTGATATTTCTGAGAATAATCTTTCCGTGTGTCCCTATGATGGTTCGATTTTATATCAGTTTGATGCATCTGTGTGAAAGTATGGGTAGAGTTCAATCTCAATAAGGCCCTCTCCTTGGAGGAGGTGCCCAATTTAGAGACATGCCATGGACAACTTTCCTTCCCTCTCCCTCCATCCTGCTTACCTTGATTCTGCATCTCTAGGATTCATGGCCGAGCCGGCCTGCTGATCATAGGAGCTGCAGTGCCCTGCCCTCTTCCTGCTGACCTTACATCCAGATGCTCTTGCCCCTACTGGCCTGTGATTTTCCCGATTCCTGCTTTGCCTTTGCTTCATTGGCTGGAAGCTGGGTGAGTCTAAAGGGGACTTCATCTAGCATCTGACCCATGGACTTGAGTTGAACTGGGCTGGGCTTCCTGATGTAAATTGATTTTTGCTATAAAGTTATTTGAGTGTAGTTTGATTTATTTCTCTAGAAACCTCAGCGTAGCACAGTCCTCTCCACCGTAACTTTCAGGTTCCCATTTAGTCCCAATCCATGCTCTCCTATTAACATCAGAAATCATTCTAAGTAGAGGGTTCAGTTAGTGTTGTAATTCAGCCACTCTTTTTTTTTTTTTAGATTTAGTACTTTTTAAAAAAACATTTTATTAGGGGTTCATACAACTCTTATCACAACCCATACATATACATACATCAATTGTATAAAGCACATCTATACATTATTTGCCCTAATCATTTTCAAAGCATTTGCTCTCCACTTAAGCCCTCTGCATCAGGTCCTCTTTTTTTCCCCCCTCCATCCCCGCTCCTCCATCCCTCATGAGCCCTTGATAATTTATAGATTGTTATTTTGTCATATCTTGCCCTATCCAGAGTCTACCGCCCCCCCCCCTTCTCTGCCGTCCATCTCCCAGGGAGGAGGTCACATGTGGATCCTTGTAATCAGTTCCCCCTTTCCAACCCACTCACCCTCCACTCTCCCAGCATCGGCCCTCACACCCCTAGTCCTGAAGGTATCATCCACCCTGGATTCCCTGTGCCTCCAGCTCCCATATGCACCAGTGTATAACCTCTGCCCTATCCAGTCCTGCAAGGTAGAATTCGGATCATGGTAGGTGGCGGGAGGAAGCATCCAGGATCTGGGGGAAAGCTGTGTTCTTCATCGGTACAACATCGCACCCTGACTGACCCATCTCCTCTCCTAAACCCCTCTATGAGGGGATCTCCAGTGGCCGACAAATGGGCTTTGGGTCTCCACTCTGCACTTCCCCCTTCATTCACTATGGTGTGTGTGTGTGTGTGTGTGTGTATATATATATATATATTGCATGATGCCTTATACCTGGTCCCTTTGGCACCTCGTGATTGCACAGGCTGGTGTGCTTCTTCCATGTGGCCTTTATTGCTTCTGAGCTAGATGGCCGCTTGTTCACCTTCAAGCCTTTAAGACCCCAGACACTATCTCTTTCGATAGTCGGGCACCATCAGCTTTCTTCGCCACATTTGCTTATGCACCTGTTTGTCTTCGGTGATTGTATCATGGAGGTGTGCAGCCAATGATTTGAGTTTTTGTTCTTTGATATCTGTTCCCTTCGGGACCATGCAATCACACAGGCTGGTGTGTTCTTCCATGTGGGCTTTGTTGCTTCTGAGCTAGATGGCCGCTTGTATATCTTCAAGCTTTTAAGACCCCAGACACTATCTCTTTTGATAGCCGGGCACCATCAGCTTTCTTCACATTTACTTGTTCACCCGCTTTGGCTTCAGCAGTTGTGTCGGGAGGGTGAGCATCACAGAGTGCCAATTTAATAAAAGAAAGTATTCATACATTGACGGAGTGCTACTATCTACTTTTTTGCGACACTTCGCTGTAGTACCTTTATCTTCAGTGACCATTTCATGAAGGTGAGTACTGAGCAGGGCCATGATAATTCTTTTTAAGTGTGAGCCCCCAAACCATTCCTGAATCTATGCTTTTTAAAAAATTTGCTAACTTAGGAGTTAATACAAATGTCATATTATTCCATAGTTCAATCACATCAAACAGAATTGTAAAATTGCTGCCATAATCAGTCTCCACACATACATTTCCCTCCTAGACTACTTGATATCATCTCCCTCTTACTTCCCCCGACCCTCTTTATCCTCGCCCCCCCAAACTATTGTTATATTTTCTTTCTCAAAGTCTCTGGGTCTCATTTACTAAAAAGCAGAAACAAATAACAGCTTCAAGAAAGTGACCCCCATGGTGCTGCACCCCTGAGACACACCTTAATATACCCAAGCACATGCAACACACAGTAGAGGGGCTGTCACAAGATTTCCAGAATACTAGATATCTTAACCCAGCATAAAGGGGGTTGATGTAACATGACCTTATTTGTCCACCAACCATCAGTACACCACTCTTGGTACAGCTGTTTTCTGCTTCCTCAGGCACCATGTATTTCCCGCTTAAGTCCTCATGTTACAAGTGTGTCTGAGGTAGAGTCTAGTTCACCCAGTGGGATTCCCATATGGGGCTCACTGATGTAGCCTCTGGAGCATGCATGCACCCCAAAGATCCAGGATTTGGTGTCCCAGCATTTTATGGCACCTGGTCTGCTTTCCTGGGATACCCCCCCCCAGATGCCCTACACCAGTTCTGCCCACCCATTGCATGCCACTGAAGACACCTCCCATTTATTGTTGCCAAGAGCATCCTCAGTCTTTTGTCCCCCACCTGGAGGTTAGCTCTCCCTCCCCTCCCTTCAACAGGCATGCACCTATGTACCCCCAAATTTGACCATTCCCTTTCATCTCCTGTGCGGCACCTCTCATCAGTAAACCCCATTCCTCCGACAGGGCTACCTCCCTCTCTGGGAGACCTCACCACAGATCTAAATGGCTACTATTCAGCGAACAGCCACTACCCCCTCGCACCCTCCATTTCATCCCAGCTGTTGTGAGGTGACCTCCGGCCAAGTGACCTACACTATACTCACCAGGAGCAGATGATGTGTAGGTCATTGGCACTGGTCCAGCTCGTTAGCGGCCTGTCTGACCCCAGCCAGACGACTGCATGGCCTGCACGCTTGAGCTTGCGCCCCTTCTGCTGCTTGTTCCTGCTGTTCTGGACTCACACAGTGCTTGTCCTTTCGTGCTTCACTCGCTTCCCTCAGCATGTCTTCCAGAGCCCTCCACGACGTGAGGGGTCTCATTGCTGTTCTTCAGGCATGCGCAGTACTCATCATGTTTATGTACCAGAGGTTTTTTATCCATTGTTGGGAATGGAGGCCGCTTCTAGCAATTGTGAGCTGTGCTGTGATGAACATGGGGGAGCAAATGTCTGCTTATGATGTTTTTTATTTCTTTGGGGTATATGTTCAGTAATGGTATTGCTGGATCATATGGTAGTTCAGTTGCCATCTGTTCTAGGTATCGTCATACTGCCTTCCTGAGTGTCTGTACATATTTACAAGTCCACCAGCAGAGGATAAGAGTTCCTATCTCACCACACACTCTCCAACATTTGCTGTTCTCAGCTTTTTTACTTTAACTGGGCTACAGTTATGGGTGTTAGGTGGTATCTCATGGTTGCTTTGACTTGCATTTCCTGGATAGCTAATGACTGAGAGAACTTACTCATATGTTTATTAGTTATTCACGTATCATCCTTTGTGAATTATCTGCTCCGGTCCTTTGCCCACTTTTTCATAGGGCTACTAGTTTGTTTTTCTTGCCACCTTGTAAATTCTGTAGATTTTAGTAATTAGTCCTTTGTTATGTCATTACTAAATATCTTTTCCCAGTCTATGGGTCTTTTTACTCTTTCAATGAAGTCTTTTAATGTATGCAAGTTTTTTATTTTTTAATATGTCCCACTATTTTGTTTTCTATGGATTGTGTCAGCTTTGTTATTTCTGATAGCCCATCTACTGCACTAGGGTTCCTAGTTTTGTCCCCGTTTTCTGATCCTGAGAGCTTTTGGTTTTACATTTAGGAATTTGATCCATCTTGAGTTTGTTTCTGTGCATGGGTGAGGCAGTCGTCTTTTTTTTTTGTTCTTCTGCAAGTGGATAGCCAGTATTTCCAATAGCATTTATTGAAGAGGTGTCTGCTTCCCATTTAATGTTTTTTAGGCCTTTGTCAACAATAAGTTCTCTGTCTGTGGAAGCTAGAGGGTAGACAGGTGTTATTTTTGTGAAGGGAAGACAATATAAAACAAGAGATTGGCAAAAAATATTGGAAATGAAAAGACAATGGTAGATTTAACGACTTATTTAATGTCTAAAACTGATGTCTGCTCTTTAAACCTTCACCTAAGTAACAATAGAAAATATTTTTAAAAACTTAAAAAAATTCTCTGTCTCTGAATTCTATTCTTTAATGACTGTTTTAACACAGACACACACACGTTCTATTTTGTTACCATTAGACTCACAGTTTAATGATAAAAATTACATTAAAACAGAACAGAAAAGTTGGTGAAGGGAGACGTCGGACAGTACAAAAAAAATAAAAGGAATTTTTTTAAATTTATTTTTTTAACAATTTATTGGGGCTAATACAATTCTTTTCACAGTTCATACATATACATACATCAATTGTATAAAGCACATCTGTACAGTCTTTTCCCTAATCATTTTTTTCTCTTTTCTTCTTTTACATTTTATTAGGGACTCAAACAACTCTTACCACAATCCATACATATACATACATCAATTGTATAAAGCACATCCATACATTCCCTGCCCCAATCATTCTCAAGGCATTTGCTCTCCACTTAAGCCCCTTGCATCAGGTCCTCTTTTGAAATTTTTGTTTTTTAAAAAAGTGACTTAAATAAGAAAAACTGTGCATGAGCAGCCAGTAGTAACTATTGGTCTCTCTGCACTCGGAGGAAACAAGAGTGAAGTCAAAAGACATGTTGAATACAATTATTACAATAGAATGATGAACAACCCAAACATTAGTCTCTATAATCTTGAGCTTGGAAAACCTAAATGGTGCCTGACTACCGCTACCTATTACTCTGAACACAATCACATTAGAAGGTCCTCAATGGAATGGGGGTAAAATGTGGAACAGAACTCATGATCATAAAACAGACTGGGTTTACTGGTTGAATGGAGTCTAGTAGCATACCCCAAGAATATAACCAATGTCCTCTAGGCGTGGAACTGAAATGACCTTTTTTAAAACCATCAACAGCTTAAAACCCAAAGGGCAGCATTTACCCAATGACAAAGTCCAGAGGGTTACTAAAGAAGGAGTGATGGTAAGAGAAAGCCCAGTGGGGAAGTAGGATGGCACATGGAAGGTATTGGAGTGGATGTGCAAAATCAATGTGTATGAATTTTTCGATGTAAAACTGATGAACTTCTCTGTAAACCTTCACTTAATTGGTAATAAGTATACTTCCCTTCCCCCACCCTAACAGTTTCAGAGTCTCAAATGTTTTCGTGTGTTGTATCTTCATTTTCATTTGACTCTAAATATTCACTGGTTGTTTGTATAATGGTTTAATTTCCATATAATTGTGTATTTCAGTTTCATTGTGTTACCAAATTCTGTTTACATTCAATTGTGATCAAGAAATATACTTTGTCGCAGTCTGCTCCAGCAAGGGGACAGCATGCCACCAGCTGTTGTCAGTTGTCCAGTTCCCTCTGTGTCCCATTAGCTTCCCCCAGGGACGTCATCCTCCGAGCCTGGCGTGCCAGCGTGGGGTCTAGTCCCGCTCTCTTTCTCTTCCTCTCTCCTGGCCTGCCTCTGTGTGGGTGTGGCATGCTGGCTCCTCTCCCTAGCCTGTAGCTCTCTCTCTTCATGCATCCTTCCATGTGACCATGCTGTCCTCATGGTTTGGTGCTTCATAGTAGGGTCTACATGCACTCCAGGCTGGGAGAGGCAGCTCCTGGACAGTCTTGAAGGCCAGCGAAGAGACCCAGGATTTTTGTATAGTTCTTTTCTCTTTTTAAAAAATTTTTCTTATTGATTTACTATTTTTATTTTAAAAAATCATTTTGGGCTATGTCATAGTCGGTGTACCTACCTATATAGGATAGGTATGGGAGGCATGCTTGAGGTGAGAGCATTGGGACCAACAGTTCCAGGGAGACCTGGGAGGTCAGAGTGGTGGAGGAAGGGGGTGCTGAGCAGGCTGCGCCATGGACAGGGGAACAACTGGGGTGTCAGAGCCAGTAATGAGGATATAGGGATCCAAGGTGGGGGTGGTGGTAATGTTGGAGCAACAGCAGACTAGCTAAGGGGGTTACCAAGAGGCAGAAATAAGGGGAAAGTGGCAGTGGGACATGAGGAAGGTAAAAGGCAACAGAGGAAGGACCAAGGAAGCAAAGCAATGGATAGAGGTATAAACATAGTGGTGTGCATATGTAAATACATTAATCTACAAAAATAGAGGTATTGGCCCATGTACATATATTTATATGGCAATACCCTGAGGTAGGGGATGGACTTTGGGCATCCACTCATATCCTCCTTCCATTCAAGAACACTTTGTTCTATGGGGACCCAATGCCCATCTGTAGACAACTGGACATCCATTGCAGAGCGGTAGTGGGGAGATGAGTCACTCAGGCTTCAGTGTAGCAATAACGAAACTCACAACTTTCCTCTAGTTCTTAAACACTTCCTCCCCCCAACTATCATGATCCCACTTCTACCTTGCAAACCTGGTTAGACCAGAGGATGCACAGCGGTACAGTTGGGATTTGGAAACAGGGAATCTAGGACAGATGAACCCCCTCAGGACCAACAGTGAGAGTGGTGATACCGGGAGGGAAGGAGGGGTAGAAAGGGGAAACCAATCACGGGGATCTATATATAACCTCCTCTCTGGGGAATGGGCAACAGGAAAGTGGGTGAAGGGAGACGCCTGGCAGTGTAAGATAAGATAAAATAATAATTTATAAATTATCAAGGGTTCATGAGGGAGAGGGGAGCGGGGAGGGAGAGGGAGAGAAAAAAGGAAAATGAGGAGCTTATTCCAGGAACCAAAGCGGAATGCGAAGTTTGAGAATGATGAGGGCAATGAATGTATAAGTGTGCTTTACACAATTGATGTATGTGTGGATTGTGATAAGAATTGCATGAGCCCCAATACATAAATTTTTTAAAAAAGAGAAAGTTTTGTTCTAACCAGTCAGCAGCATGAGATGTTTACCCTCCTGACACAATCACTGAAGACAAAATAGGTGCATAAACAAATGTGGTGAAGAGGGCAAATGGTGCCCGGTTATTAAAAGATATAGTGTCTGGGGTCTAAAAGGCTTGATGTCACACAAGCTGCCATTCAGCAGTGAAGCAACAAGTCCACATGGAAGAAGCACATCGCTGGTGCGATCATGAGGAGTCATAGGAACTGGGCATCAGCAGACACATAACAAATAAAAATGAGAGGGCTGGAGCAGAGATCCAAAGCTCATCTGTAGATAGTGGAACAAACTCCCCACAGAGGGAACACAGGGAAGGATGAGTCAACTTTCCTCTAGTTCTTAAATATTTCCTCCCCACCACTATCATGATCCCAATTCTATCTTAAAATCTGGCTAGACCAGAGGATGTACACAGGTACAGAAAGAAACACAGGGGATCCAGGACAGATGAACCCCTCAGGACTAGTGGTGAGAGTGGCGATAATTCAAGGGTGGAGGAAAGGTGGGATAGAATGGAGGAACCGATTACAAGGATCTACAATATAAGCCCCTCCCTGAGGAACAGGCAACAGAAAAGTGGGTGAAAGGAGATGTTGGACAGTGTAAGACATAACAAAATAATAGTAATTTATAAATTGTCAAGGGTTCATGAGGGAAGGGGGTGGGGAGGGAGGGGAAAAATGAGGAGCTGATACCAAGGCCTCAAGTAGAAAGAAAGTATTTTGAGAATGATGATGGAAATAAATGTACACATGTGCTTGACACAATGGGTGTAGATATGGATTGTGGTAAAATGATTAAAAAAGAGAGAAAGGAATATAGTCATTGTACAAAAAATAAGAAAAGAATATAAGCCAGGTGACATTCCACCATTTCCAGATCTAGCTCTTTCTTTTTTATTAAATCAGTTTTTGGGGGGCTCGTACAACTTAAAAAATAGTTTTATTGGGGGCTTGTATAACTCTTATCACAATCCATAAATATATCAATTTTCAAGCACATTTGTACATTTGTTCTCATCATTTTCCCTTTTGTGTTCAACTTTGAGTGACTATCTAGTATCATTCCTTCACATTTCTCACGTTGGAGGACTGGATTTAAGTTTTCTTGTATGGGAGTCTAATAGCTATGAACGCTCAGCTTTTATCTTGGAATACTTAACTTTTTTTTGAAGGACAATTTTTACAGTCCTTAATTTTTGAAGGACCGCTTTACAACTTGTACAGTGTGAGCATTTTTCATAAAACAAGTATGGATAGATATAATCATATTTATCATATGAGCAAGGGGAACACTGCGGAGCATGTTTGGGAACATGGCAGGGCTGAAAGAGACAGGTTTTGTGCTACATTTTATTCATTCCTAAACAGTGTTATATGAAAAAAGAAACATTTAATTAAAAATATCTTTTGAAAGAAGGGCTTGGCTCCCCTCCTTGACCCCAGTGAAAAAGCCTATCACTCATACCTGGCCTGCCCTCAAAAGATCAGGTGATATTTTTACATCATTTACCACAATTCATATGCATTCTGATTCAACCCATTAATTGCAGCAATACCGTCAATGTACCATTTGAGTTCAGTTCCCGATCTGCAGGGGAAGAGTGCAAATCTTGGAGGTCCTGCCTATCTCTGTTCGATCAGTAAACCTGGCATCCTTTAGGGTTATGTTCTTAACTTCTCCCCCACTCTAGACAGAACCTTCTGTTGTGATCCTTTTCATAACACTTGGTCATGGTAGCTGGGTGCCAAACAATGTTTTCAATTTCTAGGTTGTGAAGACTGACGTTTTCCTGGTCCTTCAGTCTGGGCACTTAATTCGGAGACCTGGGTTTGCTGACCTGGGTTTGACCAGAGCCTGAGCTGAATGTCTTTGGGTTGAGGCTCATAGCAGAGTTGTATGCCACTTCGGGTGTTTATTAGCATACCTGAAACTCTGTAATGTGTCCTGTTAAACACCTACCCTGAGCATTTCTCTTGGCACTATAACTTATTGAGTTATTAAATTCTTTCATCACGCATTTTGTCTGTGAGTTTCTGTGTAGCCGTTGCAATGGATACATGCAAAAGTAAAAGAGTGGACACTAATCAAGACTATATAATGCATATATAATAAATGTACAAAGAGACCAGGACACTTACTTACCATCTTTGGGATAGTGCGTGCCTTTAGGACGAGTAAAAGGTTGCAATCAATAGAATACGACCTTCACCTCTATCTAAAATATTTTATACCTTTTAAAAAGAAAAATTTCAAAATATTATATTAAATGTATCTAGTTGATGGGTATATGGGTTTTCTCCTAAAACTGTATTTTCTAATTATTTGAGATATTTTATAATTGAAGAACAAAGGACAACATTGAAAATTTTTAATTGAAAAACTGCAAATACAGTGACTCATTTCACATTACAGTAGTACATTCAGATAAACAAATGACCATCAATTTTGGTATAAAACTATATTTTTATCTTTTTTAACATATAGTTCAATTCCCAGTGCAAAAACACTCCAATGAAAAAAAGATTAATGTACAATAAATACAAGCCTACAGATGTAACCACAGTACCAATATTTACATGTGGTAAAGTGGTTCCAAACGAACAAGAGTCCTCCCCTTTATTGTCTAGAGGACACTCTGCTTACAGAGGGAAGCCCTTCTGGAAAGTCTGCACTCAGCAGCCATTGGGAAGTTTAACAGAGGACAGAGCTGAATAACCAGACAGTAAAGCTCTTAGGTTCAGGGTAATGGTTTCATGGGACATACCATTATTTGGCTTATTAACATGTTTGGTGCTTCTGTTCTACCTCCTCCTTCAGTTGTCAGGCACAGTTGGTGTCGATTCATGTGGAACAACAGAATCGAATAGAGTAGGATTCTGGAATGCATGGCTAATTAGCTGCCTCCATAAACAATGCCCTCCTTTGTCACGAGTCCAAATGAACTGCATGGTGCCTGGCTACCACTGCTGAGCATTTTGATCAAAGAGTTCAGAGAAGGATCCTGAACAAAATGGGGCAAAAATACAGACAAGAATAGAAAATTCTCATAATTCCCAACTTTCTGGAGCCATGGAGGGTGGCTGAACTCCTAAAACTATTGCCTTAAACCAGAAATGTACCATAATGTCTTCTTGAAACCAAGTAATAGTTTGGCTTAACTAGTAAAAAAAAAAGTCTGCTTTGAGCTTGATGATCTTTTAACAACTATGTATGTGGAATAAAATGGAAAACAACTTGAAGTATTTGCCTGGGACTTTAAACAAAAAACAAAGCCAACCACACTGCCATGAAATCAATTCTGATTCACAATGACCTTACAGGACCGAGTAGACCTGCCCCTGTGCGTTTCTGAGACCGCAACTCTTCATGGGAGCAGACAGCCATGTCTTTCTCCCAAGTCTGTTGGATTTAAAGTGCTGCTTTTGTGGCTAGAAGCCCAGCGCTGTCATCACCATGCCACCTGGACTCCCCTGGAACTCTAAGGGGAGTGAATTTATGCTAACAGATGAGCAACAACTCAAAAAAGCTGAAAATGGCTACAGACCGGAGGAATATAATCCGTATCAGCAAACTGTATACATTAAAAACTGCTGAAGTGATGTATGTTTTGTTGTGTGTCTGCTAAAGAAAACATAAATGAAATTTAAAAGGAAAAATATGATAAAGCTGTCTAGAGCCCTACTTTACATTTTAATCTTTGAAGCCAAAGTCACTACGAATTGTAATTGACTCGATGGCAATGAGAGCTTAAGTCGAAAATGCAGTATTGGAACTGCATTATCTTAACCCACTTTCTCTGTCAGGCCTGACCAAGTGTTTCCATCATGTTTTCCCAGTGGTAAAATTGGGAGTTTTATAAAAATGTGCTCTTGTCCAACACGTGTATGTTCCCAGGATCTGGCACAGAGCAGATGCTGCTGGAACGAGCCAGACACCACAGTCGCCCTGTTTCTGAGGACCATGGCCAATAAGCTGCAAGTGATTAAGGCATCACAGTGGCTCAGGTTTTAAGATTTTCTTTTCAGAATGAATTCCAAGAAAGCAAGCAGTCTTTACACACAGAGGGATGCCGGAGAAATCTTACTGATTAATTTGTTGAGAGCTCTGAGTTTTTCTTCCAAGATGAGGCTGTTTTTCTCAGCTCCTCTTTGTTTCTCTTCAGTAACCTGGAGGGCTTTTAGCAGGTGTGCATTCTCCACATAAAGCTCCTTGAGCAGCAAATTGGACTTCACGCTGTTTTCAAACTAGAGAGGGAAGAGAGCCACCCATTACTGTGAGTGCAGGGAAGGGGTACATGCTCCCGACCCTGTTCATTCCACGGTCGTTGAAATGATAACTTTAGGTTCTTAAGGATATAACAAAAATATTGCGTGTATGACACTTCTTGTTACCCTGAAATGAGACCTCCAACTGAGGGTGTGATGAATTATGTACTGGAGAAAATTTAAGGGAAATTGTGGGAATCAGTTTAACCGGAAGACCCAAGAGTCACAAATCAACAGTTCTCAGAAAGGCTATTGTACGATACAATAATGAATTGCAAAGAATGACAACAATTTTTGGTTCTTTACTGCCCCTTGCCCTAGGAATCACTGTGGCCCTGACCCCCACTGCTGTTTCCTGGGTCTGAGCTTTCTGCCAAACCCATACGGTTTCACAGATGTGAATGACAGGAAACACTAGCAATGACCTCATTCCAAATACAAGGGCACAAGAATCCCAGCATGGGGTTCAGTCAACACCAAATTTCACTTGTAGAACATAGTCAGTAAGCGCCCACATGCCAGGTCTTGCTCTAGCACTAGCGAAGCAGTGGTGAACGTAGTCTCTGGGCTGTGCACCACATATGCTAATGAGAACCAAACTTAGTATGCCATATGGGGGAAGTGCTGAGAAAACCAAGCAAGGAGCAAGAGGGGGGCAGCTAGTTGGTTGAGGGAACTGTAACGACTAATGTAAACCTCAATTTGACTAGACTGTGATTCTCATCAGTCTGACAGGTGCTTTTTCATAATGGAATCAACTTTCATTTTTGTAATCTGATATGAATAGCCAATCAGTTGAAAGGGAAATTGCCTCGGGAGTGTGGCCAGCTTCCTTTATCGAAGTGGAAGTTGTGGCAAAGTTTGCTCTCTTTCTTGACCTGCACTCTAGTTGCCTGATCTGCAGTTCCTGTGTTATAAACCTGAAGAAGTCTCCATCCTAACCAGCAGGTCGTGGATTCACCAGTCCTACAACCCCACAAGTCATCAGAAATCCTTAGCTTCCACTGGACACATACGGTAGGTTTGGGACTTGCCAACCTCTACAACTGCATAAACCCCTACCGTGCAGCAAATCTCTTTATATGTATGTATGTGTGCATCTCACTGATGCACCCCTCTTGAGAACTCAGACTTAGCTATTTGGCACCAAGAGTGATTCTAGAAGAACAAAACTCAAAGAATAAGTGGTAGTTACATCATTTCATGTCAACTTGAAGATATATGAAAGTGTAAGGGTAGAGTTTAGTCTGTCAATCAGGTCACACCCTGATGGTGACTCTCTGTGGGCGAGACTTTCTCATAAGCAGGGTCCTGGGCACCTCCCCCACTCTCTGTGCCTTCACTTTCCTGGCTGCTGCAAGCACTACGATACGGTCAGTTGGATCCACATAACTACACCCACTGGCCTGTGATTGTCCTGCATTCTGCATCATTGCATGTGACTTAATGAGTCTGAAGAGCGACTTATAGACTGAAGAGCTGGACTGGGATGGAATGTTTTATTGATCCATAATTACTTCTTGAGATAAAACTTTTTCTTATACATATATGAGTATCTCTGGATTTGTTTCTCTAGTCAACCCGGCCCAACACAGAATGCTTTCTTTCTTTTTTAGTTATATACTTTCCTTGGGAACTCTTACATCTCTTATCACAATCCACACAATCATCCATTGTGTCAAGCACATTTGTACATCTGTTGCCATCATCATTCTCAAACATTTGCTTTCTACTTGAGCCCTTGGCATCAGTTCCTTGTTTCCCCCCTCTCCCCAGACCCCCTCTCTTATGAACCTTTGATAATTTATAAATTGTTATTTTGTCATGTCTTACACTGTCCGACATCTTCCTTCACCCACTTTTCTATTGTCTGTCCCCCAGGGAGGGGGTTTTATGTAAATCCTTGTGACTGGTTCCCCCTTTCTATTCTACATTCCCTTGACACTCCCGGTATCACCACTGGTCCTGAGGAGTTCATCCATCCTGGATTCCCTGTGTTTCCATTTCCTATCTGTATCAGTCTACATCCTCTGGCCAGATTTGTAAGGTAGCATTGGGATCATGATGGCGGGGGAGGGAGAGGAAGCATTTAAGAACTAGAGGAAAGTTGTATGTTTCATCATTGCTACACTGCACCCTGACTGGCTTGTCTCCTCCCCATGATCCTTCTGTGAGGGGATCTCCAGTTGCCTAAAGATGGGCTTTGTGTCCCTACTCTGCACTTCCCCTCATTCACCATGATAGGATTTTTTGTTCTTTGATGCCTGATATCTGATCCCTTCGACACCTCATGATCACACAGGTTGTTGTGCTTTCTCTATGTGGGTTTTGTTGCTTCTGAGCTAGATGGCCAATTGTTTACCTTCAAGCCTTTAAGACCCCAGATGCTATATCTTTTGATAGCTGGGCACCATCAGCTTTCTTCACCACATTTGCTTATGTACCCATTTGTCTTCAGCGATCATGTCAGGAAGGTGAGCTTCATGGAATACCAGCTTAATAGAACAAAGTATTCTGACATTGAGGGAGTACTTGAGTGGAGGCCCAATGTCCATCTGCTACCTTAATACTAAATCTATAACTATATGCACATAGATCTATTTCCCCATCATCATATATAAATATATTTACATATGTACACACCTGTACTTAGACCTCTATAAATGCCCTTTGCCTTGTAGTTCTTTCCTCTATTTCCATTTACTTTTCTCTTGTCCCACTATCATGCTCAGCCTTCATTTGAGTTTCAGTAATTCCTCTCAGTTACATTGTCCTTGATCAAGCCCTACTAGGCCTCTTACACCATCCTCGTCACTGATTTTGGAGCACTTGTTGTTCTCTTGTCCCTGGGTTTGTTAACTCCACTACAGCATGCTTTCTGAACTTATTCTCAAGTCTGGCTGGATTTAAAAGTACTAATTGCTCGACTTCCAATAGTAAAGAGGCATAGTAATCCATGGCATGAGGTGGCAATAAAGACAAGCATAATATCCCCACCATTAGATCAAACATCTGTGAGAGACAATGCTGTGAGTGACTACTATTTCATTATTATCTTTCAACATTTTTGTTACACCCACAAGCATAGTGAAGCTGGCTGGTTCAGCTTTCAGATACACAACGCGGAAAGAGAAAATGATGAGTCCAGAGCTTCAAAGTCCTGGCTCAAGCAGTACATAAAGGACCTGAAAGTTGCTATTTGGGTCTTGAAATAAAGTCTTATTTCTTGTAGCAGTGTTGAGATTGCTGAAAACCCATCCAGAGTCTTATCCTCACTACCACTGAGTTGGCTGCAATGCACAGTGACTGCATAAGCCAAAATCGAATGTCCTCGAGGGCTCTGGGGGCTATAAATATTTATCGGAGCACAAACTTCATCTTTTACCTGGGGCGTGGCTGGTGCTTTTAAAATCGCTGACCTTTAGCTAACAGTCCAGTTTGTAACCCACACACCACCATCATTCCTGAGTCCTAGCTGAAGAATAGCTAATTACACCATCCACTGAATCCCTTATGTTGAAAGGTTTGACGGGGAAGATGTGAGATCCTGAAAATTGAGATGGGAAAATGTGGACAATAAAAGGATCAAGCTAGGGACATGGAGCCCTTATTGTTGAATTACCTTTTTTTATTTTCAGAAGGACCAGCCTCCTGCCCCCATCTGAAGGGATTAACCCACCTTCTTTGCCTGAATCACCTTCGAGAGTAAAATCAGCCCTCTTATCCTCATCTGACCATAGTCCCACAGCTGTGTCCCAGGAATCTTTGTATGAGGCAAATGCTTTGCAAGATGCACTTTTGGCTTTTAGAACAATAACTAGTGTGAAGTCCACTGTCCCGTGACACGACTTCTTTGAGGCATAAAGTGTGGCCCAGGAGGAGGTATGGCATACTCCAGACAGAGACTGCTTGCTTTTCCTACTGAACACAAGGAGAAACAAAGGCCTCGGGATTAGGTGTGGGAACTGTGTCAGTCTGAGTGTAGTGCTATGAGCCTGCCAAGTGGCAAGTCTTCATTCGATGTTTCAGCTCACGGCGTCAGAAAAGTACCTAGTAGTTACATTGTTGCGGGACGACAATGAGGACTATGAAGTGGCCTATACTGAATGAAGTTGAATTGCTTTTATATACTGGAAAAGGGATCTAAAAGCTGAAGTAAATTGGAATGTTAGAGTAGATTTATCAAGATGGACATACCCACACATGCAGGGGATGCTTAGAGGGCTCTATCAATTCCAAGATGAGCAAGTGTATAGGCCCACAACTCCTATGAATCCTCTGAGGTAGAAATCCACTACACTGTCAGAATATAGATAGTTAATATTTCTCAAAGGATCCCTATGGCACTAAACTGACACTCATTCTAGGAGGCCCAAATGTCAGCTCATGCCTATCCAACAGTGGGTACAGTGGTCTCTGAAATAATCCTGTAATAATCTCTCCAGGTCCAGAATATGCAATTGGCAGAATTTTGGATCCCTGACACATGGAGAAAGGGTTATTACAGTAAGAAAGGCCAAGTGGAAGCCATTAGAACTTTCCTCAAAGAAATATTAGACCAAAAGCAGTATTACATTGCTGGAGAACCTGCAGAGATTAATGTCACCATAAAGACTTGAAGAATGGAGGGGGATGATTTCCACCACAATCTCATTCAACTTACCTATCTGTCTTGTGCAAAAAAAAAAAAAAAAAAGGATCTTAAGAGAGTGACAGTGAATTGATATAAACTTAACCAGTGGTGGCTCTGATTGTAACTGCTAATCCAGATGTGGTTTCACTGCTTGAGCACATTAGTACATTTCCTGGAAGACAGCACATAGCTATTGCTTTAATCAATGTCTTTTTCTTGATACCTGTCAGAAGCAGTGTACCTTTAGCTATCAAGGTCAAGAATACAAGGGGGCTTCAAAAAGTTCTTGAATGAGATCAGGTCCCTTAAGGGTAGCATTGGTGAAGAAATTAGATGGTGCCCCACTAATCAGACAGAACAGCATCTGGGATCTTAAAGGCTTGTTTCCAAACAAGCAGCCATCTAAGTGAGATGTCAACTAATCCACATGGAAGAAGCACACCAACATCTGTTATCCATGGATTGTAAATTATATAATCCAAATCGGAAGAAGGGAATAGTATCAAAGCTTAGCAGGCGAGATTCTGGTTTTCAGAAGGGAATGGATGAGAGCGGAAGGCCAAAATACATTTGCAGGAGCTACTCAGCGAATAAGTCTCCAGTGATTTTCCGATGAAACTGAGGAATGGGAAGAACCTGGTTACCAGATGAGAGTACTGAAGATGACTATAGGAAATTAAAATGATAACTCTGACTTGAATAGCTAAAATCTCGAACAGTTAAAACTATGGGGGTTTATTTCTGTTGTATTTTGTCATCGTGGTTAGCCGTCTCGATTCTTTGTTATGTTTTTGCTTAACGCCTGGCCTGCAGTTCTAGTTCATAAACCTGCAGACATCTGTTCCTCTGCTACCCCATGAACCAGCACAGGTCTCCAAGTTGCCACTGGACCCACGGATATGGGACGTGCTAACCCCCCCATGTGTGTGGGTCACGAAGTACAATTTTCTCAATATATTTACATACATGTTTTACTGGTTTTGCTTGTCTACAGAAACCCCGAGGCTGTTCCTGTAAGATGACATGTGAACGGAGTTCTGAGTAAAATGAGAGTCCAGAGACTATCCCAGTATTTCCCAAAGGGGGCGGTACTGCCCGTTGGGTAGCAGTGAAACAGTCCAGTGACGATGTCTGGGCCTCAAAGCATCCAGGGGCGCTACACAAGCAGACACCCAAACCGTATCCTGAATTAGGGGCAATAGTACAAAAGATTTTAGTGGTCAGGTGGACAATGAGTAATTTATTTTTCCTGTAAAAAGGGGTGGTAGGCCAAGTAAGTTTAGGAATCTAGGGGCTATGTGAACACCAGGTAGCAAGAAGAGAGATTACAAAGACCTTGCAGCTGGTCAGGGCCTCGGGTGACTAGGTAGCAGCAGGCAGCCACCATAGCTGAAGGTGTGTGCTCCTGAGGAAACATAGACAGGAAGTCAGGGCAGGAGTGGACACTAAATCTAAGAGAGCCTTAAAGGACACCGTGACAAGGTTGACTTTTACTTTGAAGAAGATGGGAAGGTGTGAGGCGCGGCGAGCTGAGATCTCAGAGGTATTGCAGCGCCTGTGCTAAGAAGAAATCAAGGCCGGTATGCAAGGCAGAACCAGGAAGGCCAGAGAGAGGGCATAAAGTGAGGGGGTGTGGACCAGAGTGAGATCAGTGGGGTACGAGTGCTTGGAGTCTATATCCATTCTGAAAGCTGAGCTGCGAATTAGGTGTAGACCCAGGCAGGGGGGACGAACAGTGGCTGAGCCATGAGAGGAGCATGGAAGGGAGAGAAGCAGGGTTGTGAGCACAGAGTCTTTGAAGGGCATTTAAAGAGCAGAGAGGAGGGCTGAGGGCTAGGCCAGAGGGCCAGGCTTCTTTACAATGGGCTTACATACTTATGGCAAGGAGGGCTCCCAGTGAGTGGGGGAATAAAAAAGAGCAAGGCAGGATGGAAAGAAGAGGAGAAAGGGGACTTAAGAGGAGTAGGGGAGGGGCAGGAGGAAGTAAAGGAACAGTAGAACAGTGACAGGCATGGTGCCTGGCACTCGGTAGAGCAAAACCTTTTACAGGGCCGAGACTATTTTCCCACAACCACGAACAGGGAAGTGTAAGTGTGTGGGTGCCTATTTATGGCTGTCTGGTGATCAGGAAATGTTACCGGTATTTAGCACCTGTCAGGAAGGATTCTCAAGTACAACACATGTGATATTCCACCAGTGAGCAACATGCTTCCCCCAATGCTAATCTGTTTTCTACTTGAGGTATACGATGGGGTAACCCCAAAACCTGGAATTTTGTTTCAAAGCTTTGTATTTAAATTTTTTTACAAAACAACCTTATCACCTTCAAAGTACTCTCCATTACACCTAATACATTTGTCAATTCTGCGCTTCCATTCTTGGAAACATTGTTTTTTTTTCAAATTCAGCTGTTTGGACGGCTAACAGCACCTCTCTCATTTTTTTGCTTCATCTCTTCTATATCATCAACTAGCTGTCCTTTCATGTTCCTCTGCATTGGTGGAAACACAAAGAAGTTGCATGGAGTGAAGTCAGGTAAGGTGCATGGGACAAGAGAGGCATGCTGTTTCTTGTCAAAAATTGGCACACTGAGATGGCATGTGAGCAGTTGCATTGTCATGATGGTAAAACCAGTCCCCCATCTGCCACAAATCAGGTCTTTTTTGTTGCACATTGTTACACAATATTTTCAAAACCTCTAAATAGAAAGTTTGATTAACAGTCTGACCTAGTGGAAGGAACTCTAAATGCACTATATTATGGACATCAAAAAAATCAAATGAGCATAATCTTGATCTTTAATTTCACTTGACGAGTTTTTCTTGGGCAAGGTGATGATGGTGTCTTCCCCTGGCTTGACTGAAGTTTGCTTGTCACCAGTAATGACCTTGAGAAAAGTCTGGATCACTTCAGAGTTGTTCTTGCCAAGAATGACTTGTTTCCAGTTGACACTCCTTCTTGGTGGCCTGTCACAAATCTTCTGTTAAACTTCACTGAACTAAGCTCCAAGATAGTCCAGATAACTTCCCCATCTTTTTAATGGTCCATCATTGGTCTTCAAGCAAAAGTGGATGAATTTTTTGGACATTTTTGTCTGTTTGGAAAGTTGATGGACATCCAGAATAAGGTTTGTTATCGATCGACATTTTACCTTTTTGGAAATAAGAAAACTACTGGTACACTTGAGTTTTTTTCAGAGTGCTATCCTTGTAAGTTGTATTCAACATCACAACAGTTTCTGTGACATTTTTCTGGAGCAGAAAGCAAACTTTCACAGCCACACGCAATTCTCTTAAATGAGCCATCACAAAAAAACAAGGTGTGAGCAAAACTGCTTTTATGAAAAAATTCACTGTGACCAGAGAACCTTCCCAGGCGACGCCGCTGGGTGCACTAACTCAGAACAAGTTGCTCGATGCTCAGCTAGTAGGAACAATGCATCCTATGAAAGCTCCACAGAGTGGAGTTTTCCTGTTTTTTTTTTTACCCACTCATATATATTAGGTCATGATTAAGGGGCTGCTCAGATACCTTATCTGTGCAGTATAGTCTCCCCTAACACCCTGACTCTACAGTCCAGGAAAATGTGTTTTCTTCAAAGCCCTTGGCCAACTACAATCTTATTAATAGCTCTCATCAGCTCTAGAATTTAAGTTCCATGAGGGCTTATTTATCTCAGGTCTACCTAGAAAAATGCTTTCCTACACAGTAGGTGCTCAGTAGGCAATGTGCTGAATGAAGGATGCATGAATAAATCCATAACCTTCCTGAGGTTATGTGGCCATCTCAAAAAAGAAACCTTAAAATGATACCCAAAAGAAAATAAGTCAATAAACAAGCTAGTTATATATATATATAATAGAATCTTTTATTGACTGCTATCAATTATGAATCCTGTGGCAAATTACTTTATGTTCAAGAATAAGGTGTTGACAGAGGCTCAGTCTGAGGGGTAACTAATGAACATGGCCTCTCGGAGTCTGTGACCAGACAGTCTCTTACTACACCAGCTGTGTGAATACCCAGGAGGTAGAAGTGTGCAGATATAAGATGTTTGTGAGGAAATGACAAGAACTTATCACTCACCTGGTCCTTCTGCTCATCTACTTTTTCTTGTAGAAGCATTTCCATATTCTTTAAGATCATTTCCACTTTATCCACTTGCTTTTCTGTGGTATTAAGTTGTTTTTCATGTATTTCCTGACAAAAGGAGGTTACCAATCAAAAAATTATGTTTTAAAAGAACTAACTTCAAGACATTTAAAATGGTATTTGGGCGAAATGTACACATCTACAAGTTACTAGCTACGAGCCTCTGTCTGAACATGGGATGCTAACAAGCTCTGTCAGGAGTATAGGTGTGGCGCAGGGCGTAGTGTTTTGCATAGGAATCCGACAGTGGCAGTTTCTTACATAGGCTTACAAAAAAACAAAAACAATGCCATCAAGCCAATTTGACTCACAGTGTCCCTCTATAGAGTTTCTGACAGGATTTCTTTATGGGAATAGATAGGCTTATCTTTTTCCCTCGGATCATCTGGTGGATTTGAACTGTCAATCTCGTTGTCAGCAGTCCAATACTTATCTGGTAATGTAACCACTATTCCAAAGGCCTGTCATATGTTTTAGCAGTTGTGTTCCTAGGTATTTACTCAAATGAGTTGAAAATCTGTATCCACATAAAAGCTTGCATACAAATATTTATCGTAATTTTATTCATTATTGCCCCAAACTGGAAGTAATCAAGAGGTCCTTCAACAGGTCAATGGCTAAACAAACGAGCATATCTGTATCATGGAAATATTATCTAGCAAAAAAAATAAATGAGCCATCAAGCCATGAAAAAAATATGGAGGAAACTTAAGTACTTATTAAGTACAAGAAACCAGTCTGAAAAAGCTACATAATGCATGATTCCAATTATAAAGCAAAATTAAAGAGACAGAAACAAGGTCAGCGACTAGCAGGAGTTCAAGGAACAATAGAGGAACAAACAGGTGGAGCAGAGAATTTTAAGGGCAGTGAAATTATTCTGCATGAAACTTTAATCTTGGGTACAGGGCATGCCTACGGGCAACCCTAAGCGTCATCCTGAATGGGAACAAGAGACAGCAGTTAATAACGAAAACTGATGCTGTGGAGTTAGTTCTAACTCACGGCAACACATGTATTTGTCAGAGTCGAAGTGCTCCATGGGGCTTTCTTGGTCATGATCTGACTCTGTAATTCTAACATCCCAGAAAACCTGATCTGATCTGTAACCACATGGAGTTTCTTTCTATCTCGTTATTTATTTTTCAATATGAAAACCGTTTGCAGTAGTGGTCTCATACAATATCTGTCTCTTGTGATTGACTAATTTCACTCAGCATCATGTTCTCCCGAATAATCCATATTATTGTTTTGCATCACATCTTTTAAAACAGTTGTATTAGCACTTCACCCACGTCATACAATTCAATCAGATCAAGAAAAGTTGTCCAATTGTTACAATATTTAATTCAAAACCTTTTTCTTCTTCCTTGTACTCATTGTAATTCATGTACTTATTTTTTTCTAACTGTGGCACAAATATACAGAAATATTTTCCAATTGCACAACTTCTAGTTGTATAATTCAGAGAGAGAAGAGGCTCAATAATATTCTTCATGTTGTACAACTATCATTGTTATCCTTTTTCAAACTATCGACCACAGTGACAGAAACTCAATGCTCCCAAAGCAACAGATCTTTCCCCTTCACCCATGGTAACTGTTGGTCAAGTTTGGTTTCTTTTTTTACAGTATTTTAAAAAATCATTTTATTAGGGGCTCATACAACTTAAAAAAAATTTATTATTATTTTTTAAACAATTTATTAGGGGCTCATACAACTCTTATCACAATCCATACATATACATACATCAATTGTATAAAGCACATCCATACATTCTTTGCCCTAATCACTCTCAAAGCATTTGCTCTCCACTTAACCCCTCTGCATCAGGTCCTCCCAAGAGCAACCTCACTGGACACCCCTCCCCCGACAATGTCAGCCCTCCCTCTTCTCCCCTCAACAGGCATGCACCTATGTTCCCCCAAATTTGACCATTGCCTTTCTTCTTTCCTGTGCTGCCCCTCGCATCAGTAAGCCCCATTCCTCTGACAGGGCTGATTCCCTCTCTGGGAGACCTCACCCCAAATCCACATGGCTACCTCTCAGGGACCAGCATCAACCCCACCCCATCCATCTGATTCCAGCTCTCATGAGGTGACCTTCGGCCAAGTGACCTACATGATACTTACTTTGAGCAGATGATGTGTGGCTCTTTAGCGGCCTGCCTGGTCCCTAGCCAGACGACTGGATGGCCTGCACACTTGAACTTGTGCCCGTTCTGCTGCATGTTCCTATTATCGTGGACTCACACAGTGTTTATCCTTCTGTGCTTGACTAGCTTCACTCCGCATAATATCTTCCAGATGCCTCTACAACTTGAGGTGTTTCATTGCTGTTTTTAGGGATGTATTCCATTGTATGTATGTACCAGAGTTTTTATCCACTCTTGTACTGATGGTAATGTAGGCTGTTTCCAGCTTCTTCCTGCCCACCCACCAGCTTTTTGCTACTATGAACTCTGCTGTGATGACCATAGGGGAGGGAAACATCTGTCCGTGATCTGCTTCTTATTTCTTTGGGGTACATACCAGCAATGGTATTGCTGGATCATATGGTAGTTCAGTTGCCATCTGTTTTAGGTATCGCCATACTGCCTTCCAGAGTGCCTGTACATATTTACCAGTCCACCAGCAGGGGATAAGAGTTCCTATCTCACCACACACTCTCCAACATTTGTTGTTCTGTTTCTTTTGAAAAATCATTTTATTGGGGACTTGTACAACTTATTGTAATCCTTCCATTGTGTCAAGCACATTTGTTCATTTGTTGCCATCATCATTTTCAAAATATTTTCTTTCTACTTGAGCCCTTGGCATCAGCTCCTCATTCCTCCCCCTACCTCCGCCCTATCCTCCCTTTCACATTCTGGTTTTTTTTAATTGGGCTAGTTATGGGCATTAGGTGGGATCTTATGGTCATTTTGACTCGCATTTCCTGGGTGGCTAGTGACAGGGAGCATGTATCAGTATACCAGTATCAGACTGTTTTGACAACTGTGGCTGTATAAGTAGGTTTTGGGGTCAAGTAATGTGAGATCACCTGCTTTGTTCTTTTTCTTGGGGAGTTCTTTGCTTATCCTGGGTTTCTTCCCTTTTTATATGGAGTTAATAATCAGTGTTTCCATTTCTTTGAAGAATGATGTTAGAATTTGGATCGGCAATGCATTTTATTTGTAGATTGTTTTAGATAGTATCAACATTCTCACAATACTGAGTCTTCTGATCCACAAACACGGAATATGCTTCCATTTGTGTAGATCCCGGTTGGCTTCTTATAGTAATGTTCTATAGTTTTCTTCGTACAAGTCTTGGTTTTTGGTTAAGTTTATTCCCAGGTATTTCAGCTTTTGCAAAGGATACTGATTCCTTGGTATCTTTTTCTGTACCCCCATCCCTGGTATAGAAGAAGTCAATTGTTACTCTTGTATACTGCTACTCTACTAAACTCCTCTATGACTTCCAGCTAGTCTCTTGTGGACCCTTTAGGATTCTCAATATATAAAATCATATTATTTGCAAACAGTGAAGTTTCACTTCTTATAATGAGATTCTTGAGGCTCTTGCTATCTATATTTTCAACTTGTCTTTTCAGAAAGGTTGTAGGAATTTACTCTCTTTTTAAGATTTAATTCCTTTATGCTACTCTTCTAAATAAAGCAGATTTATAAAAAACTATGATATTCCATGTTCTTTTCCCCCAGGCTTCCTGGCTATGTGTGGGGCAGTGTATGTCTCCATATCTTTAAGTTGTTGCTCTCATATTCCCACTCTGCACTGCCCACTCACCTGCTCTTTCACCTGGTGACCAGCCCGATCCATCTTCAGTGTCAGCAACTGAACGGGTACTTGGTTTTTCTCATTTTGAGCCTTGTGGACAAAGGCCTCCTCACCCAGGTGAAGGATCCTATGGTTGAGCTGAGATAACTGATCCTTGTATTTCTGACTCTAGAGCAAAAAAGGGTAAAACAATGATTGAAAACAAAAACGAAGCCCCAGCAGATCCTTTCAGTGGTTAATGAGGGGTAATTTTGTCTCACTGTGGGACGTGGCAACATCTGGAGGCATTTTTCATTGTCATAATTGGGGTAGGTAGGGGTGGCTACTGACATGTAGAAATGCTACTAAATATCCTACAGTGTATAGGACAGCCCCTATACAGACTTATCCAGTCTCACACAGCAATGATGCTGAAGTTGAGAACTCTGCTTTATTCCTGAGAAGAAGTGAGAATACATCTAGACCATTAAGAACATTCAAACCACTGTTCTGAAGGCCTCCCACTTTTATCTAAGTTATTTAAAACATCGTGTTAAGGGGGGGGGGAGGAAGAAACTTAAAGCATATGAATCTCTTCAAAAGGACCTCTGACCTGTCCCTGATATCCAAATCTATCTGGCAGTAAGTTGTTGATATTCTCAGTACCACTGGGCCAGGAAATTAGAGTGTCTGACAGATGTCCTCTTGGTGTATACACAAATGGCCGTGTGTTCCAACAGTTGCTAGAAAATTTCTCAGTTTTTCACCATAGAGATTTCAGTTACTGTCAACCACTGGTCAGGAGCATCTTTCAATAAATTACAATTTAAAAGAATCAAATTACATTTTTGTTGGATTGCCTTTCTTTTTTTCTCACAACAATTAGTTTTCAGGGGAGAGATCAACCACAGTTCCAAGGTATTCCCACGTTGGTGTGAATACCTATGGTTCAGCAATGAGCAGAATCATATCATTTTTATCTTGTAGGTTTAATACGCACACACAAGGGTAAGTATAAAAGCATTGTATAATAGAAACTTGTTAAAAATGATTATGGAAACATATGTATGAATGTGCTTGACACAATGAATGTATGTATGGAATGTGATAAGTTGTATGAGCCCCCAATAAAAGGATTAAAAAAAGAAACCTTAATTAAACAAAACTATCAAAATATGAAGCTACTGTTTCATGTCATATCTTTATCTATGCCTATATGCTTCTGAAGTGTTTTCATCTTTCTATTCATTTCCCAAAGAATTCTCACTCTTCAATTTATGTCATGTCAAATGGGAGTTTTGTCATGTTCAAGGGATGCAAATCATGTTCGTTTTAAATGTCCTCTGAGCTTGGGAACACAGAGCAGTGTGGAAGGCAGATAAGGCTGCGTCAGGTGGATGGGTCGTTCCCAATGAGGAGCTCGTCAGACAGTCCTTGCTACCCTCCAGGAGGAGCAGGTATGGCGCCGTAACAGAACACACGCCGTGGTACATTTTCCTGTCCTTCTTCCTCCTCCCCAGCGCAGCTTTCCATTCTCTTCAGATGTCTTCCTGAGAAGTCTCTGTGATCATCCTTGAGAAAATATAAAGAGGATTCCTTTGAAACCCAGAAAGAGAGTCTCCAAAGCCTTCTGAGGTGACTTGCCTTGAATTCATCTTTGAGGTCTTCCCGACCTTCATTAAAACGCTAAAAAGTATTGTGTTATGTGGAGCAGCAGCATTCCTGTAAACTTGTGGGAAAACTTAATTAATTTGGGAATATTCACTTGAGTTTTGTTAAAAATGTGATAGCCCTGATATAAATGAAAATTGATTTTTTAAAATTTATGTTTTTCCCAGATCATTTTATTAGGGCATAATCCAGACATCATACCAATAGCTCTATCAGATCAAGCAGCGTTGTGCAATTACTGCATATAATCTATTTCTTCCTTTTCATACTACGTGATGTCAGCTCCCCATTACCTCTTTCCTCCCCATCAATACACCCCAAGAACTCTTACTCCAGTTATTACCTCTACAGATTCACCCAATCTGGGTTTGATAAACCCCCAAACACAGAAAGATACATAACAGAGAATCAAGAAAGGTACCAAAATAACAAAATACAGCAGAGATAAGACCTAATCTAGAAAACAACAGCAAAACCCAGAAAATATTAAAAACTAGATAAAAGTCAAAGTGTATCTAAAGGGAGCTCAAATAACAAGATTTTAACCATTCAAGCCCTATTTATCATTTTAATTTACTATAATCGTCTTTCCAATACCAGCTGCCTGATAACCAGGTTATTCCTATCTCTCAGTGATAGTCAGAGGGGGGCCACTGGAGGCTTATTCCCTGTGGAGAACCTGAACATGTATTTTGGGCTCCCACTGTCAGCCATAGCTTTGGGAACACCAGAATGTCACAAATTTCAGCTCTGACAGCACTCCCTTCTTCAGATCTGGTTTATATAACTGATAATCCTTGGATCATCGATGATCGTGTGCTTCTTTCAGGTGAGTTTACTGACATCTCACTTAGATGGGTGCTTATTTGAAACAAGCTCCAATTATTTCCAACAGGGTTTTGTGGAGACCTTGGGTTTTTCTCTCTCTATAAAATCATACCATCTGCAAATAACTAGAGCTTAATTTCTCTTTGCCCAATTGCACTCCCTTAATCTCTTGTTGCCTTTTGATTCTGGCTAGGATCTAGCACAATGCTGAATAAAAGTGGGGATAATGGGCATCTTTGTCTGGTTCTCATTTTCAATTGCAATGATTTCTGCTTTTCTCCATCCAGTATGATACTGGCTGTTGGATATTAAGATATGGACTTTAGTATATTGAAGAATTTCCTTATATTTAATTATTGTTTTTATTAGGAATGGGTGTTGGATATTGTCAAATGCTTTTTCTACATCCATCAATATGATCATCTGGTTGTTCTATATTTTGTTTATATGGTGGTATGAATCCCATTTGGGCATGAAGTATTATTATTATTTTGATATGTTGTTGAATTCTACTGGCCAGGATTTTGTTGAGAATCTATGTTCATGAGAGATATTGGCTTGTAGTTTTCTATTTGTGTGAGGTCTTCCTTTCATTGTCATTGGTTTAGTAAATTTTTCTCCATCTTTTGACTCTCAGTCTGTTTTTGTCTGTGAGTTTGAGGTGTGTTTCTTGAAGGCAGCAGATTGATGGATCTTGTTTCCTAATCCAGTCTGCTACTCTGTCTTTTGACTGGGGTAGTTAGCCCATTGATTTTCATTGGTATTAATTCCAAATGCAGGTGAGTTACTATCATATTGTATTATCTGTGTTTGGGAGGGAGGAATCTATTCATGTCCTTGTTTCCCGTCTAGATCTACTGTTTTGGGTGTTGTTTTAGTGTGTTGACTTCTGGATAGTAGCACGGACTGTGGCGATCTCATAATGTTTTTGTGCTGTTGATTTTCTGACCATAGAGATATGGTTAGTGTTTTCGGCAATGCTGGTTTTGTTTTTATGAATTCTCTAACTATTTCCTTGTTTGGGAATACCTTTATTTCTTCTTTATATGTGATATATCGCTTTGCTGGATACAGGATTTTGGTTGGCAGGTTTTTACTTTGAAAGTTTGATCTATGTTGCTCCATTTTCTTATTTCCTGCATATTTTCTGCTGAGAGCTCTGAGCTTATTCCAATCTGATTACCTCTGAAGGTGACTTTTTCCCTCTCTAGCTGCTCTCAAGATTCTCTCCTTTTCCTTGAAGTTGAATATTTTGACTATCATATGTCCTGATGCCCTCCTATACATGTCCCCTACCCCCACCCCCCGGGTCTAACCTCCTTGGAGTTCTCTCTGTCTCCTGAATGGATATTATCTCCTCCTTTATAGTACTGGGGAAAATTTCCTCCACAAATTCTCTTACTAATTTATATGTAGATTTGTTTGTTTCTTCCCGTTCCAGTATTCCAAACAAGACATTCATTACTTCTGTTCATGGTTTCTCACATCATCCTCAGGTTTACTTCAGATTATTTTACTTTTTTGTTTGTTTCTCTCATTTGCTGAAGTCTGCATGGTTGTCTTCAAGTTCATAGATTCAATTTTCATTTTCTTCCATTCTATTGTTCAGTTCTTTTTTGGGGGTAATTATTTTATTGGGGGCTCATACTACTTTTATCACAATCCATTCATACATCCATTGTGTCAGCACATTTGTACATTTGTTGCCCTCATCATTCTCAAAACATTGCTTTCTACTTGAGTCCTTGGTATGAGCTCATTTTTTACCCTCCCTCCCTGCCCCCCTTTCTCATGAACACTTAATAATTTATAAATTATTATTAGTCATGTCTTACACTGTTCAACGTCTCTCTTCACCCACTTTTCAGTTGTACATCCCCCAGGGAGGGGGTTATATGTAGATCATTGTAATTGGTTCTCTCTTTCTACCCCCACCTTCCCTCCACCCTCCCAGTATTGCCACTCCCACCACTGGTCCTGAAGGGTTCATCTATCCTGGATTCCCTGTGTTTTCAGTTCCTATCTGTACCAGTGTACATCCTCCGGTCTAGCCAGATTTGTAAGATAGAATTGGGATCATGATAGTGGTGGGGAGGAAACATTTAAGAAATAGAGGAAAGTTGTATGTTCATCATTGCTACACTGCACCCTGACTGGCCCATCTACTCCCCGTGACCCTTCTGTAAGGGGGTGTCCAGTTGCCTACAGATGGGCTTTGGGTCCCCAATCTGCACTCCCCTCATTCACAATGATATTATTTTTTGTTCTTTGATGCCTGATACCTGATCCCTTTGACACTTCATGATCACACAGGCTGGTGTGCTTCTTCCATGTGGGCTTTGGTTGGCCTAGAAGGCCACTTGTTTACCTTCAAACCTTTAAGACTCTAGATGCTATATCTTTTGATAGCCGACACCATTGACTTTCTTCACCACATTTGCCTTCAGTGATTGTGTCTGGAAGGTGAGCATCATGGAATGCCAGTTTAATAGAACAAGTGTTCTTACATTGAGAGAGTACTTGAGTAGGGGCCAAATGTCCATCTGCTACTTTAATACTAAACCTATAAATATATGCATAGTTCTATTCCTCCATCATCATATATAAATATATTTACATATGTACATGCCTATATTTAGAGCTCTATAAATGCTATGTGCCTTGCAGTTCTTTCCTCTATTTCCTTTTACTTTGCTCTTGTTCATGTTCAGCCTTCATTAGGGTTTCAGTAATTCCTCTCGGTTACATTACCCATGATCAAGCCCTACCAGGCCTCTTACACGCTCCTCACCACTGATTTTGGATCACTTGTTGTTCTCTTGTCCCTTGGTTTGTTAACCACTTCTTTTCCCCCAACCTTCCCCTCTCTCATGTCCCCCCGGAACTGTCAGTCCCATTGTTTTCTCCTCCAGATTGTTTATCCCACCTATTTTATCTAGATAGACCTGCAGAGATAATAATATACACAAAAACAAGACAGAACAAAACAAAGCAACAAAAGAAAACAAAACAACACCACCAAAAAACAAATGACACAAAAAAGAAAAGCCTGTCAATAGTTCAAGGTCTGTTTGTTGACATTTGCGAGTGTTTGCTGATTGAGCCTGATGGGGTGCCATGCTCTGAACCCAAAGTCTATTTTTGATAATGCCTCGGGACTTCCTTGCTCTGCTCCCCTTGCTGTTCTGTTGCATGCCCTTCATGTTTTGCCTCAGTGTGGTGGGGTCAGATCGGTCTAATTCCCACACTGTGTCTCCAGTGTTGTCCCCTATAGGGCTATGGGTCAGTGGGGGATGTCCTGTCTCATAGTGGGACCAGCCATATGGTCCTCTCTGTGCATTGGCTGTTCTTAGTGGGGATATTGTCCTTAAGGCTTGGTGGGCCAGGATGTGCTCCAGTCTCTCTTCCTCCCCCTTCATTTGCTTCGATTTGCTCTGATCAGACATGTCCCTCTCTCGGAGCTGTAGCTTCAATGCTATCCTCTGAAGTACTTTCTTCTGGGGGCAAGGGCTGCTGTCCATGTAGTTGGGATTGGGGCCAACCCCTCAGACCTTTCTACTGGTTCCTTGCTTCATGCCAGTATGTTGCATTCACATCTTGGAGCATGGGGTAGAAGTCTGGTCCTTCTTTCCCGGCGACGATATGAACAAGACCCTCCCCTTGGATGGGTTAGTTCCCTGTTCCCCAGCTACCCATTTATTTCATTTTCTTCCCCCACCCCCCAACCTTTTTAATTGTCTACCATATGTATCCCTGGATTTGGTCTGGCCCCTGCCATACTACCTGGACCTCACCCCAGGAATGTTTGTATACAGTAGCTTTTTCCTTATGTCTCTTTTGCATTTTTTTTAAGTTTACCTCAGCGGACTCATGTTGTATTTGTGTTTTGTGCTTGGCTTACTTTGTTTAGCATCATTTTCTCCAGTTTTTCCCATGTGGCAAGGTGCTTCATGCATTCATCACTGCTTTTTAGTGATGTGTAGTACTCCAGTGTATGTATGTACCATAGTTTTTATTTAAATCATTTTATTAGAGGCTCATACAACTCTTAGCACAATCCATACATACATCAATTATGTAAAGCACATCTGTACCATAGGTTTTTAATCCATTCATCTGTTGATGGAAATTTGGGTTGTTTCCAACTCCTTGCAATTGTAAACTGTGCTGCGATGAACACCGGTATTGCTCAGTTCTCATACAATGTTTTTTAATTCTGTTATCTCATTGTTTTGTTTCTCAGTTTCTTTGGGGTGTGAGGTTTTTAGTATCACACTTTCTTCCTTTTTTCAGAATTGATCCCCAAATCTCTTGTATGGTCACAAACATCATTCACCTGTATTCTCTTTCTGGTAATTTAAGGTCTTCACTTTCTGTGTATTCCAATGAAGTTGCGTAATCTTCAGTTGTTGACTTTTGTTTATCTTGATTTTTTTGTGGTTACTACTGCTGACTGTTGTTTGCATGGCATAGTGATCCAACTGTAGATGGTATGTAAGGTTCTGGATTGTGTGTGAGTAGGTGGAGGAGGGAGGGACAGGACTTGCTCTTTGGGTTAGTGGAGAAAGTTCAGATAGGGGCTGGAAATTGTATTCTGTTGAGATGAGGAAGAAATGAGAGCTGACTGGGTAGAAGGAATAGGAGATAGGATTACATGAGTAGGATTTAGGTGACAGAAATAATCATAAGTGGTGTTCTGGTTATAGTGGTTTTCTGATAAATTAAAAAAGGGGATTCTAAGGGGTCTGCTAGTACTTGTTAGTTTATGTGAAAGTGTGTCTCATTGTTAAGATTCTGGCTGAGACTGGCTGAATTCCCAAGGAGGTTCTAACTGGTGGCAGTTTCTAACATTTTATATTTTCTTTTGGCTGAGGTTTTTCTCTGTTTTGCTTTGTCATTGTTTGTGCTTTGTGTGATTTTCTGTGTATGAAATCCAGGCTATGTAAATCTCTAGAGACAGTAACTGGAGTGATAGTTGGCTAGGGGCATGGCAGGGAGGATGCGGGAAGTGGGAAGCTAACAATGAGTGGAAGAAGGAAGAGTTCTGACATTGATGGTGCTGATGACTGCACAACTCTTACTCTTGTACTTCTGCCAAAGAAGCCTCATCTCAATCTAATTATTATCAATGACTAGACAAACCCAAACTTCAAGACACGGAACAAAACAATTGCATGTAATATTCAAAAGTGCCATGGTCTCCAAAATAAAAAATAGACCGAGAGAAAGAGACAAGAAGACATGATATAAATGCCACATGTGATTCTAAGAATTATCAGGATGGCTGGCAGCACCAAAATGGGGTGTCCCTGACGGCAGTAATGTATCCACACGAACTTTCTGATTTTTGACAAGGGAGGTAGTTACTGCATTCTGAAATCGTTGAGGAACAAAGTCCTCTATAATATTCGAAAATAGTTTTTAAAGAAAGAAAGAAAGAGAGAAAGAAAAGTTCATTAGCTTCACATCAGGTGGTAATACTAAACCTGACTGTTGATCATTTCCATTTCAAGGCAGGCCTGATATTTCTCTTTCTTTAAAATATCAATTTCTTTCCTGTTGAAAAAGCAAAATTAACAATATCATTGCCAATTAATGAGTTTTCTTCTTCTAGTAACAGTCCACCATGGCTTGGACAAAAAGGCCCACCCCTACCTCCCCTCATATTCTACGGCCCAGATCCCTCTACACTACTGCTACTGCTATGATTGATAATAGTGGTGATGGTTCAATCTTGATCCCAAGCTCCTAAAGCCAGAAGAATTTAGGAAAGTTTACCCTTAGGACTTCAAACCGATTCATTCCAGTTCCAACCCCTGTTGATAATTTGAATTTTTGACCTAAATATACTGAATCACAATCAATATTTTAGCAAAGTTCTCAGGCGATTCTTTAATTTTTAAAAAAGTTCTATTGATACATAATTCACATATATACAATTCAATAGTTCAATCATATCAAGATTGTATAATCATCACCACAATCAGTTTTGGAACATTTTCTTCATTCTTGTACTCGTCGTTATTAGCTTCCCATTTCCTTCTAACCAACTGTGTGAAACTCCCAAAGAACCATTAATCCAGTTAGGGTCTGTATAGATGCACCTATTCTGGACTTCATCTATAGGAAAACATACTTTAAAAAAAACAGAAACAACTAACAATAACAAAGTAAAACAGACAAGAACCTTTAGAAAAGAAAGCAGAAAGTATTAAAAACTGGAACAAATTAAAAATGGAACTTAAGAGAGATCAAAAGACAAGGTGCCAAATTTTAAACTAACTGCATCTCCAATAATCCCCTTTCCAATGCATTTTACATGAGAACAAGGCTGGTCCCATCCTTGGTCTAGGGTCAGATGGGATTCGTCAGGTGACTCTTTTTGAGGCGGAAATGAAAATTTTCAGCAGGGAGGGTGAAACCAAAGCCAGGTGTCACCTTGGTTTGTGCTGGTAACTGCCAAGGTCAATGGTATAGCCTCCCACACCCCTTAACGATTCAGTCTTAGAAACCCTCTACAGACTCAATGAGAGTGGGTTTAGTTTTCGCTTGCAAGATTTTGCCAGATTGTACAAAAGGAGCATTCTCCTTGGCAATCCTTAGTCAAGCAAATTACTACGGATTTAGCAAAGTATGGAACTAGCCACCCAGCAACACAAACACAAACCATCTTACCCTCACTGCGATCTGCTGGGAATGGAGTCTGGTAGTAAACTTAGGAGAAAATGGTTTCAAGGGAAGACCTCCTGGATTTCAGAACTGTAATGATGCAAATCCCCGCTGGTCCCTTCCCCTGCCATCCATATTCTGACCGTCATGGCTACTCCATCAACTATGCTCCATGCTCGCAGCAGGTCAGAGTTGACTTTATCTTGAACTTCTTATTTGGAAGAAAAATCAAAAGGCAGACTGCCCTTGGATATGGCTACAGCAGTGAAAACTCACTGACCAGTGTTAGCACTCCACTCCCTGTCCCTTGTTCCTACCTCAGTGTCCTAGGGCCCAGACCTACCCCTAATGCCGATATCTACATACAAATATAAACCGTGGTGAAAAGTCCACCTGAAATTATTACTGAGTTATGAACATAGATATTGTATTTGTCTAGGAAGGCCCTAGGATCATTTCACTGTACTAAACTATGTCCACCTGTCCTCACCATCAGGTGTGATGCGGAGTACTTTCATACAGGGAATAAGGTGGTATGCCACGATGGCAGAGGTAAGAAGGATGGGTGTAGCAGCTGCTCACTGTGGGGTGGGCAATGCTGCCACATACATACGTGTTCTACCTTTTACGTCTGAGACCAGGCATTCAGGTATGAGAGGGGCTGCCTGCATGTGGAGGTAGGCCAGGGCCCTTTACATATGTGTCATGTCATGGTCAGAGACCAATTAGGTTCATCCACTCTTGGCTTTCTGGAAAGTGAGGTTGATTTGAGAATACGCCCCACTTTCTATCTCAGTAACTTCTACACTCACTTTACTGAGAGGAAACCACTCATTCTGCTATGTGAAAACTGGATCACAAGCTCAAAGGTCCTAAGTTGAACCTGGACAAGCCTTTACCTCTGTACATCATTTGTTCTTTCTGCAACTTTAAGTTCTTGCTGAATCCTTCCCAATTCATTTGTCAACGATGTGTTTTCTTCAGAAAGCCTCTGTAGCTCGGCTCTGCAAGCACAATTGACAATCAGAAGTAAGTTGGGAACCATGTGCCCATGGTTGGTATCAATGCGTAATACTGAATGTGAGACCTTGGGGCATTCCAAAAGCTATTCCCTGCTAGTGAATCCCGGCAGGGATCTAAGAAACAAGAATGACCAGAGCTTAAAATATATGCACACATTTTCCTCTTTAGTGAGACTGTCACCTGCTATACTCCAAGGTCATCACTGGAAGGAAAAACTGAGGAAGAAACACATATTGATTTATGGAGCGGCCTGATGCACAGTGAATACCTCAGCAGAGAAAGGCAGGTGTCACTATCTACTCCATGACCAAGGCTACCCTGGGCCACATTATTTCCTGACAAACAATTCTTAAAGAATCTCTGCCAAGACAACACAAGTGATTTATGACAGGCAAGTATTTTTACCAACAAAAAAATCCCTAATGAGCTTTGAACCCATACTTTCTGTCCTGAACACATGTCGATATTTATCCCCCCAACTACGTCTTTGTCTGGCATCTTGTTAGATTCTAATTTTCCCAATCTAAGTAATCCAGGTACTATATAACCTTGCCATGCTTATCTTATGCATTATGTTCTAGTATCAAGCACAAGTATGTCTCATCTGACTTCATTTGATCTCATGGGGCACTAAGGGAAAAATAGAGAAAAAGAAGTCATGGGAACTTTAAAAGCAGCAAAGGGTTTAGAGTAGGGCTGTCAAATAAATGGGACATGAAATTTGAAATGGTCACTCTGGCTCTAGTATGGGAAACAGACTGATTCTAGGTGTGTACACTGTGTTAGGTGGAGGTGGAATTCTACTTTTGGCTGCTTGGAGCGCAGATACACTGAAGATTGCTCATCCTATCTGCTGAACAATTAAGAGACTATGTGAAGCCAAGTATGTAACTGCCCTCACAGAAGTAATGGAGAACACACTCAGAGCAGAAGACAATGGATGACTAGGGGCTCCGAAAACGTAGACAATTGTATGTGTCAAGAGATTCCACCAAGAGTCAAAAGAGCAGCCAAAGGCTGTGGAATTTCATATTGGACAATGACATACTGGACAAGAGACTCATCTCTAAAATTTACAGAAAATTGAGTATCTCAACAGAAAGAGATAGGCAATCTAATTTAAAAAATGGTCAAAGGATGTGAACAGATCCTTCACCAAAGAAGACATTCAGGGGGGCAAAAATATATGAAGAAATGCTCTTAATCATTAGCCATTAGAGAAATACACATCAAAATGAGATACGACCTCACCCCCCAGATTAACTGGAAGGTTAAAAAAACAACAACAGATAACAACAAATGATGGTGAGGGTGTGGAAAGACTGGCACTTTCATACACTGCCGGAGGAACTGGGAAATGGTGCAGCCACTGTGGCAGGCAGTATGGTGCACCCTGAGAAAGATGGGAAGAGAAATACCATGACACATCAATCCCTCTACTTGGTATGTGTCTTCGAGAAATAAAAACTATGACACAAATAAATAGATACAGACCCATGTTCATCATAGCATTATTCACAATAGCAAAAAACAGGAACAATCTAAATGCCCTGCAGTGGAAGAATGGATGAACAAACTTGGGTGCAATAAACACACAATGAAATGCTATGCAACGTCGAAGAATAACGATGCACCTGCAAAGCCCTCACAGAGGGATGGACACGGAGGACAGTACGCCGAGTGGAATTAGTCAAAAACAAAAAGGACAGATATCGTATGAGACCACCACTATAAAAATCAACAGTAAGTTTTCTTATGGAAATAAAAACATTCTTTGATGGTTGCAGAGGATGGAAAGGAGGGTGGGGAGGTGCGGCTAGAACACAGGCAAGTGATAGCCTGGGCGGAGGGGAATGCAACACACAGGAGAAACGATGGAGGCAGGCAGGCGAGTACACCGGTAGTTTGCAAGAGTGAGAAACTACAGACGCAAACACTGTTAGATTCAAAGTCCTACAACAGTGGGGGATTGGGGAATCTACAAGTGAGTACTTGGACATACACACAGGCTGAACAGATAGGAGACTTTTACAAACACATATATATATGTGTGTGTGTGTGTGTGTGTGTGTGTGTGTGTGTTTAAAAGAGAGTATTTGTATATTTACTTTTACTGCAAATATATCCATGAATGTGGTGGGGCGAACAGAGGACAAAATTATGACAACTTCTTAAATATAAGCAGATACTCTGAAGGAATAAGGTACTGGGCTTTGGGGGAGTGGTATCACAATAGTTACAGGGGACAAAATGATCCATTAGCATATCATAGTTCACAAAGACAGTGCTCTACATTCTAATCTGGTAAGTAGCAGCGGTCTTAAAGGTCTCTGAGCAGCCGTCTAGGGTGCAAGGACTGATCTCTCCCTGTCCAGAGCAGTGCAGCGGGGTGGCAGTTAAACAGACACAGGGAAAACACTTAGTTGAAGGGACAGTGAGAACACCGGTCTCCACAATCCTGGGCCCAGAAGAACGGGGTGATACCTGGCGCCACCACCACCAGCTCTGCATAAAATCACACTAGAGAGTCCTGGAAAGAGAAGAATAACCTGTCAATCAAAATCCTAAAAGAAACCAGGCTTACTGGTCAGACAGCGTCTGGTAGGGCCCCTAAGACCGTGCTCCCTTGGGTCTGGACTTCAACTCACTACTGTGTTAGAAAAGTCAACCGTTAAAATGAGATGGGGAGCATTCACCCAAAGACAGAAGGCTAGGAAAGGAGGAGAAAAGGACATAGAAAACAGGGAAGTCGTGGACTAAGGGAGGGCACATTAAGGGGACTGGAATGAATGAATGGCATCAAAATATGTATGAATTGCAGAGTGTTAAAGTATGATCTGCTCTGTAAACCTTAATTCACAATAAAAACTTCATTAAAAAAAGAGTTGTAGTTGAGTTTTGCACAAGACACATTATTTTTTATGTCAATAAAAAGGTAAACATTATTATATCTTAAAATCTAAAAAATTCCATTCCATACAAACATATTGCATTGACCCAGAACTTTCATAGCAGTAGAAAAATGCAGGCAAGAGAATGAAAAATAAAGTGCAAATGAAATAACTATAGCTCTAAGCAACAATATGGAAGAATCTCACAAACAACATATGGTAAGAAAGGACGGATGGTATGCTTCTTTTATATAAAGTGCAAAAACAGGCAAAATTAAGGAGTTAGAAGTCAGGATACTGGCTATGTGTGGGGAATCCAGGAGGGTTCTATTTCTTGTTTTGGGTGCTGGTAAAACGATCTGATCAATTTCTTATAAAATCATAGCAGTACACTTTTTTATTGCATATAACATTAGAATATTTTAAAAAATACACACCTAAATACACCAAAGATATGTGATCATGAATGTATCAGAGATAAAAAACATCCAGATCACTGCTGTGGTTGGCAGATTAATGACCTCCTAAAGACTGTTCTGGGAAGCCATGGTGGTGCAGTTGGTATTGTATTCATCTGCATTTCACTCTAGGTTGCTAACTGGAAAGCCAGCAGCTAAAAGACCCACCCACTCACTGCTCTAAAGGAGAACGATGGGGCTTTCTGCTTCTATCAAGATTTATAGCCTCACAAACCCTAGGGATCAGTTTTACTCTGCCCTTTGGGGTGGATATGAGTCAGAATTAACTCGATGGCAGTTGGTAAAACATTATTCATGTTCTAATTCCCGATTGTGAATATTATGTTACATGGCTAAGGGGAATTACAGTTGAAGATGAAATTAAGTCTGCTGATCAGCTGACTGTGAGATAATGAGATTATTCTGGACTATTCTAGTGGGCCTATTGTACAGACTAGGGTCCTTTTAAATGAAAGAGGCAGAAGAGGCACAGCCTTAGATTCAGCCAGCCATTGGACGCTTTGAAAAGTGGAAGAGGCCACAAGTCAAGAAATGTGAGTGGCTTCTAGAAGGTGGAAAAAGTAAGTACATGGGTTCTCCTTAGAACCCCTTGGAAGGGGCACAACCGTGATGACACCTCGATTAGAGTACAATTTAGCTCTCAGTTCTAGCTAACATGCAACTAAGCTGTCAAGAAATTAGCTAAATTTTAACCTATTTCTGACCTGTAGCGTCTAGAACTGTAAGATATTAAATCTGTGTTGTTTTAAGCCACTCAGGGACATGGGCCCATCTATGGAAAATATTGGGAAAGGCCTTCCTATATCCCAGGCTTTTGAGATAGAGCATTTGCCAGCCAAAGTCCTCAAGCGAGAAGGCCAGTTCCACCTGTGGCCTTTCAAGCAGCCTGCCCAGCTGGTGGAATTAAGAACTCCCTCTCAGCTCAGCTTTCTCTAGAAGGCATTGGCTTCTGCGGCCAACATCCGAGTGTCCCAGTCAGTTCTTGGGGCTCTCACAGAATTCACGAAGCAGTAGATCTGCGCCAAGGACACTTTCAATAAATACACACAGTGGGGCTAAAGGAAGGTGCTTGGAGCTGGCAGGCAGAGACCTTCAGAGACCCCAAAGGAATGAAATGGGGTTCAGGGCAGTCTTTCGTGGGCCCCGTGAGACAAGCACAGATTTCCTGCCGACAGAGATAGTGAAAACCTGAGTCTAAGCCACAGCAGTCCTCTTGGTGAAGTTCTGGGGGTTTCTGTATGGAAAATTTCTCTTTTCGCACTCACACAGCACCTAGCAACACCACGGCCCGAGTACAGGCCAGACTGGGCTTGTAAGCTTGGGCACACCTGGGCTACGTGGTATTCTCCTGGTGCCGAGTCTACCAGCCTGCTAGGAGGAAAGGGGGTTATGCAATCAAGTCATCAGGGACTGAGATGACTCAGTTCCACTTGTTTAAGAATGGATAGAGGGCAAACCTGTTATTCTCTCTCGAGTCTGCTTCTTTCTCCCTAGCCAGAAGCTTATCTTCCAGCTGTAGGAGCCTGGTTTTCATGTCATTCTTCTCTCTCTCCAGCACAGTTTCTACCTTCTGTTATCGGTACAGCAGCTTCTAATTTCTGCTGTCCTGTCCTAGTGGTCCCTACCCCATGCTCACCTTCCAAGACACAGAGGCTCCTAGAGGGGCAGCTTGTGTCCAGCCATGTCCAGTAAGGGCTGCTCTGTGGCTTTGGACTCCTGCTGCTCAGATGATCTTTGCTTCTGACCAGCAAGGCTGCTAGCCAAAGGTACGGGTTTCTCCAGGAACATGGGCCTTGCCCCTCTAGGGGATAGCATAGATCACCCATGTCTCTAAAGGAGCAGGAGCCACCTCTATATCATTCACCAAGATGGGATGGCCCTGATAGTGAGCTATGCAGAGGGTTCTCTGGGCTGTGGGGCTGCTCTCGGGACCGGGCTCTGGACAGGATCTGCAGTGAGATGCCTCCCTGGCATACACAGGAACTCAGCCTCTCCACGTTCTGACCCTGCTGGTCCCGTCTCCTTTCTGACTTCTGTGGACCTCAGCAGGCCTGGAGGCAGTTGCCTTTCCCTCCTTCAAGAAGGCTTTCAGCCCCTCTGCCTCCAGGGAAAGCCCTTTTAATTGCTTCCTATATGTGGTTTCTAACTTTTCAAGTGCAAACACTTTGCAAATTTTAGCTTGCTCTTTACTCATCAGCCCTCCCTGCCACCCTCCACCCTCCACCCCCCACCAAACTTGCGTTGCTGCTTCTTGCACTGGGCTAGCATCTCCTTCTGCCTCTCTTCTCTATCCCTTGTCCAAGTCCAGCTGGGCTCCCATGTCTGTCACTAGCTGCAGTTGCCTCTGAAGCATCTTTTTCTTTTTACAGTCCCATTGCTGTAACAAGTGCGCTGCTTCCATCCACAGGAGTTTCTGGCTCAGTTCAGCCTTTGCCCCCTTTCTACAGAAACTTTCACATGGACCTGGCTCAGAAACACGAATGTCACATGTATCACAGGGTTAGAAAGGCCTGCCCAAGCGCACGTTCTAAGTGCACAACTCCTCGCTACTCATGCCAGCTGCGCTCAGAGAGTGCATGCACAGGATCTAGTTGATAATGCAGCAGACACGACTTGTCAAATGGGACTAAATTTACATTTAGACGGATTAAAATGGAATAAAATCAAAGCTCAGATTCTTGGTCACATCAGTCACTTTCAGTGACCCCATGTGGCCAGTGGCTCCTGTAATGGGCAGGCAAACACAAGATATGTCTATCACTACAGAAAGCTGTATTGGGCAGTACTGGCCTAAAGTTTAGTGAAAAAAAAAAAAGTACCTTTAGTCGAAATTACTCTAAAAAGTATTTGAAACATCTAGGAAAGAGGCCTTTAGAAGCCCCAGGAAAATAACACTGAGGTGGAGTGAGGCCCAGCTGAGAGCAGTCAGCCTGGGAGAACAAGAGTAACTCAGCTCATCAGAGTCATGCAATATGGCTCGACTCACAATCATGACATGGGGTGGGAATGGGGGTGGGAGCAGCCTTCCAGCCAGTTAAGGAAACTCCTGGGACCAGACATGTCCCTTTGCTGCTTCTTAGAGCCTGAGAGGGCTTGGGAATAGTGGCAATGGTCTATAAGGTGTTCTGGACAGTAGCCTGCCCTTTACCAGACAGTTCACAGGTTCAGATACTATGAAGCAAAATTCTCAGGAGGAAGCTCTGGATCATCCTAGCGGGCAGTATGTGTTATTGCAACGCCCAGGTCTGAGGCCACTGTGTGGTCATCTTTTGGGGAACAGAAAGGCAGGGTACAGAAGAGGGTACAATTCAGTAGTCCAGGATTTTCTTTACCACCCATACTCAAGCTGCCTCAATTTCCTTGCACCATGACAGAAAGGCAGACTGGCTCTGGGATCATCAACCTCCCCAGGTCACAGGACACGGGAGATGGCTTGGTCCACTGTGGTCATCGTAGTGCCACTTCTAACCCGAGCCATGTTCCCAGCTAAGAATGCTTCCCAAGGAGGCTTTGCAGGTCTGGTCAGCAGGGCTCTAGCCCGCTTGGTGTCCAAGTTGGCAAGGGCCAAGATTCTCTGTGGGAGAGTGAGGTCATGATAAATAGGCATGGGCTGGCAGCAACCAGTTATCATTCCACTAAGTGAAACCTACTTGATACGCTCAGTTTTCCAAAGAAATCTTGCATTGCTTTTCTTTGTGATGACACAGCAACTCGCTGCCATGAAACCGATTCTAACTCCTATGCTCTGCAGGATGGAGCAAACTGCTGCCGAGGCTCTCAGATGGTCCCTCTTCTTGGAGGAGCAAGTCTGTTTTTCTCTCACAAAGCAGTTGGGAGGTTGGAATCACCAATCTTGTAGTTAGCAGCCTGATGCTAACCCAAAGCCCCAGCAGGGCTCCTTTCGCTTAGGACAGCTTTGAAAAGCTACCTTCGCAGATAACTGGCCTCCCTATTGCAAAGGAGCTTTTAGCCTTTTTCTCCATTTGCCCACATGCTACCGCGTGCACTGGAAAATTAGAACATGACATTAAATAAGGAAGATGCTTTGCTACTTTGTTCCTTTGCTACAGAGAAGTCTGAGGCAGAAAATAAATATGAATGTGTTAAAAGTAGTCTACAAACTAAATTACTTCATAACTTAAGTTTTAATATATATATTTCTAATTTAAGTTAAAAAAACTCATACAAAGCCCTATTTTTTCCTACCTTCCTCTCTGTGGCCAGAGAAAAACTACCCACTTAGCATGCACTGCAGTTGAGTCATTTCCTGAATTAAATATCTAATGTGGGTTTTTGGGAAGAACTTCAGACTGAAGGAGGACCCAGAAGAAAACAGGGCAGCAGACCTGATTTGTGGTAGTCCGTGCTGGTGTCTCAGGCGTAGCTTCTCGTCTGGCCACTGAGCTAAGGTGGCCAACTCCTTGGGGCAATGTGGGCCCCCACTCCTTATCTCCCACAGCTGCCCCTGCAGGCTGCAAAGGGCATCCTGAGACTGTGCATGGAGCGCCTCCAGGTCTGCTCTCTGGCTCTCTAGCATGCTGACTTCACTTTTGAACATAAGCTCCATTTCCCTTTTCTCCTTCTCAAAGTTTTTCTTCATTAGTTCAATTTCCTGCTTGTAGTTTACCTGGAAAGAGAAACATTAGCCCCTGACAATATGACATGGAAACAGCAAGGTTGTCGGGCATGCCAAGGAGCTGAGGCCTGCAGAAGTCAGGGATGAAAAGGCAGCGGTGACATCCCCAAGACTCAGTGCTCAAGATGTAGGCACAGCCTTGTCTGGACCAGTTGGATAGCCTCCCGTGGGAGAAGATATTGTCTGGCCGTTGGCTGGCAAGCTCCGTTTAGGTAAGTAACTTGCACCCAGGAGCTCAGAGGTCCCGGTGGAAACAGGGTGGCTGGCTCTCTGAGTCCTGAAAGTAGAATGAACGCGGCACATGGCAACTGTGTGCGGACATACTCTTAGTCACCATCTAAGGAGAGGCAGGAGCTAACTTCACTGAGAAGACCTTGTGAGCCAGGGTAATCCTGGCTGAGAAACTATGCAGCATCCCAAGAGAGGCAAAGCCAAGGATAAGTTATGCTAAGAATGAGGTAGGTGGTGTGAATTCCCGCACAGCAGTTGGCAGGGCTGCACTCAGCATGCCAGCCCCCAGCGACTTTGGGCCAGGCACTGACAGTCATTTCTGCTTGTATTTCCCTCAAACTGTCTTCTTAGTGCCCGCTCACCAACCAGAGAAATCCAAGGCAGCTGCCTGGAGAAGGGTCAGCACTAAGCACGGCTCTCTGTGCACAAAAGGAAGCCCCAGGCTCCCCCTCGGGCACCCCTCACACCTACCTTCGTCTCCAGCTGGCTCTTGACGTCTTGGTAACGTTCTTTCACCTGCTCCATCATGAGTTCCGTTTCGAGGCTCACTGGAGTAGGAGCTGTAACGCATGTGAAAAAGCCTGCGAAGAAGAGGAAATCTCAGCTTAGCTCAGTGAGGACATTACAGGTTTCTTACAGCTTTCCTATTCCCAAGGGACAACAAAGCACAGATTCTACATGTGCTTTTTCAAGGGAAAGGCAGTGATGGTGGAGTCCTGCCACACTGGCGTACAACAGCACGCATCACTGGTGATCTGCTATGTTGTATCCATGTAGAATAAAGGATCTCAAACTTATTTGGTCAGCTGTCCAATTTTCAGAAAAATAGTTACCCAGCAACCCTCTGGCAATTAACTTTTATACAATAGCCCATCCCTAATCCAGGATAGGGTGTAGGTTATTTGCTTTGGCAGCTCCCACGGATTATTCCAGTGCCCCCCAGGGGGCAGCATTGCCCACGTTAGGAAACACTCATTTAGAACCATTTCACACTTTCACCAGAACAGATTGCTCAGGAGGCTCCTGCAGCCCATCACACCCTTCAAGTTCCTACAAAGTGGCAGTGATATCGTGTGAAGGGACTTCAAAAAACCTCCAGAACACGGAAGAAAAAGATAATGGAATTGTCCATGAATGTAAGGCCCCCTTGTACTTCACTTCAAGTTTATTCCCTGGTGATGCCAGGATCATAGAGGAGGTGGGGAGATGGAAGAAGTGGGGTGACCTGGTGACACATGCCTCTGGGCAGTGTGATGCCTGGGAATGAGCCTCACTGTGTGTGAAGGTGGCCAGACACACCTCATGGCCTGTTTATTAGCTAAAGACTTCAAATTGGCCTCCTCCTCCTCCACATTATTATATCACACAAATAATGCTGGGTTTCAGGATATGTAGGAGCTCTGGTGGCATGGTGTTTATGCATTGGACTGTGATCTGAAATGTCAGCAGTTTGAAACCACCATCAAGAGTTACAGTCTCAGAAACCCACAGGGGCAGGTCTCCCATGTCCTATAGGGTCATTATGAGTTGGCATCAACTTGATGGCAGTAAGTCTGTGTGTTGCTCGATAAACTGGTCAGATGATTGCTGAAGCCAAAATGGGTGCATAAGCAAATGTGGTTGAAAAAAGCTGATGGTGCCTGGTTATTAATAGCATATGGGGTCTTAGATGCTTTGCAGTTAAATAAGTGCCCAACTAGCAGGTAAGAAACAGCCCACAAGGAAGCACACCAGCCTGTGTGATCATGAGGTGTTGAGGAGAAATGGTATCAGAAGTTCAAAAGATAAGCAACCAAATTGATGTGAAGGGGCATGGATGTAGTAGAGACCCAGAAATCACAGCCCCTCTGGTAATTGGACAGTCACGCTCAGAAGGGACACAGGAAGGGATGATAAATCCAGGGTGTGGTATAGCACTGATGAACTACATAATTATCCTCTAGTTCCTTAATATTCCCTCCCCTTATGATTATGGTTTTTATTTGTTTTGCCTCTTTAATCATATCAGATTTGATGCAGGTTCATCGTATATTTAATATCATTTGATACATGAAAGCTAAGATAGATAACCCTTCAGAAACAATAAATGGAGTAACGGTTCCCTGAGGGTACAGGAAGGGGGGAGGAGATAACAGGGAGCTGAGAGCACTGATGACTGAATAACCCCACTCAATGGGATCGAACAACAGAATTGTATGTGAATGGATATATTGGATGTGCAAGATATGGAAAAAAATAAAGTAAGGTTTCCTGGGGCGGGGTATGGTAGGCAAAGGAGGGAATAAATGGGGAGCAGATATCAAGGAGTTCAAGAAAAAGAAAATGTTTTGAAACGGATTGTGGCAGCAACTGTACAACACTGTTTGATGTGATTTAACTATGGAATGTTATACTTGTAAGATCTCCCAACAAAATGATTTTAAAATACAATAATAATAATAATAATAAATAAAGCAGTCAGGCACATTCCATACGTGTGGAATGAGGAATGGTGCTTGAGAGCACTGCAAGGACTCGCTTTCCGACCTGAATCACCACTCCGCACACCAGGCACACAAGGCACATCTTTGAACTACGTGTGTTGCTAGGGCTTGGAAGAGAGCTGGTCTGAGACTCAGAATTGCATTTATGCCATGACTCAGTCTTCATTTTGCAGTGTCAAGGATGGGACGTGGCAAAGTCATCCTCTACTCTCATTGTCACCCTGAAAATGGTGACAAACTTTGACATAAGGGACAAGACAAAAACCTGAATGAGAACCTCTGGAAAGAATTACTTTGCCTTGGAAACTGAGAACTGTCAACTTCCGCAGTCACCTGGGCTGACAGGAGGTCCGTGAGGCTGGACAGTCCACATCACTAGGCTTACTGCAATCCAGCTTCTTACTATTCTCTCAGCAGCAGACAAACATCGGAAGGGTCAACTGAGCCTTGGTGCTGCTTCTAAAATGGTTTCCATCAGAGGGATGGGAGGACAGTACATAAAAAGGCCACATTGTGAAACTGCTAGGTTTCATTAGCAATGGCATGAAGCCTAGGTCTGTGATCTGGTGCCGCAGTCCCCAGTCTCGAGCAGACCCAAGACTTCAGGGCCTTGTCTCCCAGGTTTTGGGTCAGTGGTTCGTGCTGAGGGCCATAAATTCTGTGTAGTTGAGGGGACACAGTGTCCATTTCCCTGGGGATGGCTGACCTGTCTGTTGTGTGGAAGAATACGTAGGATGCCTTAAATGGATGTCACAGCACCCTTGGCATCTCTGGATGTGGTGCAGCTGGCTGTGTCAGGCTCCATCCCACATTTCCCAAATGAGTCTAATGGCCTTTGGCTGTTGACTCACAGGATTTCAAGACACCAATCTGCCATTTGCAGGTGAGCAGGTTATGTTGGGGTCCAAAGACGCTGTACCCACATTCAGAGAAAACTTAAGGTTCCCAGGTTGGCTCTTTTAGCTATAATTCATTTATATTTTATTAAATAAATAGCTTTAGAGCACTACAAAACTGGGATGGAGGAGGATGCAAAATGCTCGACTGCCAAAGATCCACAGGTCAGTGTCCACAGATCTCCCTGGGATGAGGGAGTGGCCTGTCAGTGTCCACAGATCTCCCTGGGGTGAGGGAGTGGCCTGTCAGTGTCCACAGATCTCCCTGGGGTGAGGGAGTGGCCAAAACTTAGCACACAAAACCACTGTGTATCAGAGCTTTGGCAGCAGGGCTGAGAGACTTGCCACGGTGTCTGCTGATGCACAGTTGGGGGCACTGATCCAAGAACCAACCCCTGGCTATACAGGACTATGACAAAACTCTAGGGCAGCTGTGTTACCTCCTTGTTCTTGTCTTTTGAAGGAGCTGAGATTAATCAAACACAGTCTACACTGTAGGTGGAATTTGTCATAAACCTCAGCACTAAGAGGATCCTGAAGCCAGAGATATCTACTTTTAAGCAGATATGCACGCCTATGCACACAGGTCCCAACTGCTTCCAGTGCTTGACCTGTGTCCTGCACAGGCGCCGCTGGCACAGGTCTATTCTGACGAATTCTGACACTCAAGGGGACAAATCTCAAGCTCTCTCTGAACATCAGGGAGTCATTAATATGTTTTAGATATAATTTATCTCTTTTATTAAAAGAGTTTTCACATCAACCAGCTTACAGCTCAGAGGACAATCTGTATAGAGACTGGTCTGTGACCTGGGCAAAGGAAATATAGCTCCTTTATTTACTGTCACATACCCTCACTCTCTCTGTCTCTAGCCTATGCTGAAACCTCACCACCAAGTCTCTTCATCTTAATCACAACTCTGGAGGTGGCTTTGGAACATCTACGAGTGATGGACATGCCTCTCATGAGGTCATTGTGAGATCACATAACTGCTGCCATTTCATTACAGTTGATAAAGCCCCCATCCCCTTCCATAAATTCCCAGCTACAAGGAACTCAGCCGGGTGGTGCCAGTGTGTCTGGGGCAGGTGTTTGTGCCTCAATATACCCTATGATGCTTGGAAGTGGCCCATGACACAAACTACGGGTAGGTCTGAGAGATAGCCCAGTTTGCTGGAACAAGGACTCCACCCTTTCCCCAAGAAGATCCTCTACCTTCGGAGCAATCTGCTGGGGGCAGGCATCCATCTGGCCGGAAACTAGATGGGCTACTCTGTGTCTTGTGCATCCATGTCTGTAGGCCTTCCAGCGCAGCCTGCAACTCATCATTGCGGTCCTGCAGGTCCTATAAGCAGAGTAGAGATGGCCCTGCAATCCCCATGCTACACAGCAAGGCCCAAGGAGCAATGCAGCACCGCAGGGTCTGCAGGATGCCCAGTGGAAAGGAAATTCAATTCCTGACAGCAAACATGTAACATTCAAATTATAAGTTTCCAACTATGCAGTGAGTTGAACATGACAGGGATAATTCAGCTTTCTTAAATCCTACATCGCCTTCTATCACTAGAATCATAGCAGGGGCTAAATTTTTTTTTTAAGTGAAGTGAATGTGGAGGAGAAATGCAGATCACCAACATCTGACTCAACAGGAATGTGTGCAAGTCCACCACAGTGATGGGGTGTGGGCAAGAAAAGCAACTCACTGGTGTCCTTTCTCCAGAGGGTTCTGCAGCTTTGACTGTCAAGGCGTTGCCATCATCTTAAAACAAAATGCCACCCAGCAGAGCAGAAGGGCCACATGGATGGCTGAGGCCCAATGAGGCACATAGAGAGGGGGCTGCAGGACAGACAGGCAATGCTGGGAGGCTGCCCTGAATCTGCACCTGGCTGCAGTGGTCTGTCTGCACAGGAGTTGAGGAAATGCACTGTAAAAAGCACACTTGGTTGCCAGGGTTTAGAGGCGAATCTCCCAAGACACAGCTCTCACTTGTAGATTTAAGGGTAAGAAGGCAAGAAGCGCCTGTCTGTGGGACTATCGTGGTGTGAAGTCTCTTGGCATGGCTCTTCTGTCTAGGTCTTTGTGATTCCCATTGATGATTAGGTGGGACTTTGCAAATAGGGCATGTCTAACACAAAACAGAGTGGACTGGTTCATTTTCGTTGCCACTTCCCTGGCCATAGGGATGTGTTATCTTAGAACAGGAACAGAGAGGAATCCCATGAACTTAAGGGATAAAGAACTACCAGTGGAGAACAAATGAGATCTCTGTCTAAAGACAAGAGGAACCAGAGGCTGTGAAACAGAAATTACTGGACAGACTGAAAGAACAAGACAAAGTCAGAGGCTGAGGCAAGGAGACACGAGACAGAATTGAAGAGCAACACAGAGACTAAGGACTAGAGAAAGACTTGATTGAGGCGAGATGATACTGTGGACCAATGAGTGTATCCTTAGTGTTTTCTGATCTTGGCTTGTAGTAACCCATTAAGTTCTCTAAAAAGCTCCCTTAATTGTGAGTATTGCCTGTGAGCTCTGTGCGACCAGTGCAATGGATTATAGAACACAGCACAAAAGTAGAATGCTGTGGAAGAAACAGTTACTATCAGAAAAGGGTAAAGAATGATGGAGGGTGGAGGCATGCCTGATCTCTATTTTGTGGCAATCAGCCTTGATTGATGGAGCTACGTAGGATTCTTCTCCTTGATGTAGCCAGAGGTCAGCTATGCACTCCATGCGGTTTACTCAGGGACCCTAGATCCCTTCGTGAAGGAATGTGAGGTGTGTGGTCACTTTCCCTTTTGTGCACCTGGGGATGGGGGACTTGGGACTCTTCAGACCTAATGAATACGGCAGCAGTGCTCCCAGGGACTATAGGAGTATGATTCTACCTGGTTTCTCCTTTAGGAAACGTACTCTGGAGGGACACTAGATATTGAACTGTGAAGAAGCCCAAACTGGCCCATCAGGCAGCCACATGGTAAGCGAGCTTTCAGACATTTCTGGTCTAGCCAGTAAGGTGTGTAGCTGAGGCCCCGGCATCATAGGGCAGAGAAGAAACATGTTTGTTATGCTATGTCTGAGTTCCTTCCCACAAAATATAAAATCTATGAGCATATTTAATTGCTATTTTAGGCCATTAAGTGTTGGCGATAATTTCTTATGGAGCCATAGTAACTGGAATAACATGTATGAGTGAGCCACAAATAACTCATGGAAATAGGATTAAAAGGTAAAGGAATTTTCCATGAATTTTTGAAGCCCTTTTCCTGTAATTTACAAAGGTAAATTACAGTCTCTTGAGGGGAAAAGTATATTAATTTTAAGTGGGAGAGAAAAAAAAGTTCTCACAAAAATCTGTTAAGAAATGGATGGTAGAGACTTCTAGGAAGATGGCGACTGAGTAACACATAGCAGAGGAACTCCACAGAAATCTGTGCAGGAGAGTCACTAAGAGGGAAATTCCACACCGCCAGGTCGCAGAAGGAGCATCAGAAAGATAAGTAGGCAGAGATCCAATAGGTTTTAAGGAGCTGGGTCTTTTGGCTTACCACAATGGAGGCCAGCTAGGGTTTGACCTTAGCCTAAGGTGACCAGACGTACCGCTTTTTAAACATTTTTTCTCGTGTCTATGGTGTTTTTAAAAAGTCCCAATTTTTGGAAAGAATGGACAACAAGTGAGGGTATGTACGGTTTTCGGCTGCCATGTGGCAATTTCACCAGGATATGAGTTTTATCAATGGTGTCCCGCTATACCAATGTTAAAATCTGGTCACCTTACCTTGGCCCGGCCACTGTCTTGGCTGGAGCCAGGATCATTTGTAGCCAACACAGGGGCTTTATCTCAACACAGCCACAGTTTGACACCATCTCAGGGCAGGGATTAAACCCCTGCAGCCCCATGGTCAAGGATCAGGTTCATTTATATTGATGCTTCAGTTTCCCTCTCTTCTCTCTATTCCCCCCTATCTCCCTGTCTCAGTGGGCTGTTTTTTTCCATCTCTTTTTCTCTTCCCCTTTCTCTCACACAGCACTGCCAACATCCTGACCACTACCCTTAGCCTAGGGCATTAATGCCTGCACTCAACCCTGCTGGGCGGGCTCCTCCATCTGCAGCATAACCGGAAGCTGGGAAAGCCCACCCACACTCCAACAGGGGATATCCTGCCCAACTTCTTCCCTGGAAAAGCCCACCTGCCAGTCCTCTGTAGTGCTTAAGACATGGCTGGAGAAATTCGGCACCCCTTCTTTGGGGGAAATCCTGCCTGTGTGCCTTGGGGAGCTCCTATCCATCCTCTGTGGTCCCACGTTACTGAGGGAGCTTCCTCCCGCCTGCTGTAGTGCCTCACAGACTAAGAAAGCTTATCAAACACTCACCAGCTTTCCACGGAGCAGTGGGAACCTCTGCCTAACCTACGCAGTGATCTACCTGATCAGGGAAATTCCGCCCAACATTCACGGTGCTCTATACCAAAGCAGGCAACCAACCAGATTTCTGTGACACTCCTGTTGCAGCGGGCACCTTTGCATGCCACCTGTGGCAACCCAAGCCGTCATGGGCCACACCATCATGGATTCTTGTGAGATCACCCAGTAAAGCACCATCCTCGTGGATCCACAACAACCCAACCAGCATCTCCGGAGAGGCCCATCCAACTTGTTGACTAGGGAAAGAGTGAAGCCACAGGAGGATAAAGTGGTTGGCTAATTCCATAGTGAAATTAGCTGTAGCAGTTCGAAGAAGCTTTCCTACGAGTCTCCCAGAGAGAGCCAGTGCTCTTTGACTCCCTGAAAAATGGCACCTGGCTCCTCTAAAACAAACAGCAATCAGGCCCAATGACCTCAACAAAAAAACATGAGAAACAAACTTCAATGGCAGAGATGTCCTGAACCGAACGACATGCATAGAAGAAGCAGATATTTATCTGCCACATAATGAATTTTTCAGAATACTTCTTGCTGTAATACAGGATATGAGAAAAACAATACAGAAAAAAGATGAAATGAAAGAGGAGATTAAGTCCATACACCAAAGGGAAATACAAGAGATCAGGGAAGAGATAACAAAAACTAGTAGCAGACACGCAGACCACGAGAATCGACTGGAGGAGGCAGATAATTGCACCAGTGACCTAGAGGACAGCCAAGGAGACTTTAAATGCGAACAAAAATCTAATAAGATCATTAGTGAAGATGAAGAGAACCTAAAAGCTAGGTCTGATGCTATGAAGTGGAACAACATTAGAATTATTGGATTACCAGAGGAAGACACCACAAAGAAGTCAACTGCAACAGAGAGGAAATTCTTGGAGGAAAACTTCCCGAGCTTAATGAATGAAAACCTGGCAACCATTCAGGAAGCTGAAAGAACACCAGTCAGATTGAAACCCAAGAAGAAATCAAGGCACATCATACTTACTATCCAACTTTGAGGAAAAGGAGAAAATCATGAGAAGAGCTAGGGAAAAACAAGCAATCACATAGTTTCCCAAATAAGAATATGCTCAGACCTATCATGTTTCCCCAAAAGTCAGACATCCCCCCAAAATAAGACCTACTTACAGTTTTGCCTCGGGCTGAAATATAAGGCATCTCCCAAAAATAAGACCTCCCCAAAAATCAGCACCCCCGAAGCTACCGTAACTCTGGACTCTGGATCATAGTGGTGGGCACCACCACGCAGCTCACTATTGGCTGCAGCGCAGTCAGAGCAGACAGGTAGTACGAGGTCTCTTTTAATAAAACAATAAACAATAAACGTGTACCACATTCTTCTCCATGGAAAAATAAGATATCCCCTGAAAATAAGACCTAGTGCATCTTTGGGAGCAAAAATTAATATAAGACACTGTCTTATTTTCGGGGAAACAGGGTATCAGAGAACACTATGAAGAAGAGGAGAGAGTTGTTGAGTAACATTGCAAAAATTGAAGGAAAATAATGCAAACCCAAGAATACTCTACACAGCCAAATTACTGATCAAGATAGATGAAGAAGTAATTGTCTTGTTAGAGAAGGAAAAACTCAAAGAATACATTAGAAGAAACCCAGCCTGGATCCTTGTCGATCCAGTATAGGCAGAAGAACAGCACTCACCAAGCATAAGTAAGAGACTGCCACAGAGAACAACCTCACCCAGAGGGAAACAAAGAGAAAACAGCCCCCAAGATAGCATTGGATTAAGGGTGAAAAGAAGTCAAGAATGAAACACACACACACACACACACACACACACTACATTAAAAAGAAAGGGAGGTGGGAAAACACCCAACACAAAAGGTGTAAGATGACATCACAGAGTCCACGGATGGAAATAATACCCCTGAATATCTATGAACTAAACTCAGGCATTAAAAGACTGAGGCTAGCAGACTAGTTTAGACTAGTTTAGAAATACAACTAATCAATCTGCTGCCAACAGGAGACACATGTCAAGACTACAAACAAAACTAGGCTGAGAATCAAATGCTGGAGAAAAACATACCAAAGAAACAGCAATTAAAAAAAAACCAAGGGTTGCAATCGTAATCTTGGATAAAACTGACCTCAAAGTGCAAACCATAAAAAGAGATGAGGAACACTATATAATGCTCAAGGGAGCAGTAGGCAAAGAACCACTAAGCATTGTAAACATATTCCCCAAATGACAGACCTGCTGAATACGTCAAACAAATGCTTCAAAATATGAAAAAGGAAGTCACAGCCTCAACAATTATAGTAGGTGACTTCAATACACCACTCTCTGAGAAAGAAATATCACAGGGAAAGAAACTCAACAAGGAGGCCAGAGATCTAAACACTACAATTAGTCAGTTTGACCTGATATATATTTACAGAGCTTTTCATGAAAATACAAAATATTTCACATTCTTTTCAAGCCCACATAGCACATATTCGAAGATAGACCACATGCTGGGGCATAAGTCAAATCTGCATAAATTTAAGCACATTGATATCATATAGACTTCTCTCACTGACCACTGTGCCATAAGGCTGGAAATCAGCAAAAGGAAGATGAATAAAACAAGGCAAACAATTGGAGGATGAATAACTCTCTACTGAAAAAGGAGTGTGTACTGGCTCAGATCATAGATGAAATTAGGAAATTTCTAGAAACCAATGAGAATGAGAATAAGACGTACCAAAACTTATGGGACACAGCAAAGGCAGTTATCAGAGGAAGTTTCATAGCAATACATGCACACCTGAGAAAGGAAGAAAGCCATATGATTGATATGCTGGCACAAAATTTACAGCAACTAGGGCTGAGTCAACAGCACCATCGTGCTAATAGCAAAAGAAAAGAAATAATAAAAATCAGGGCTGAGATTTAGGAGAGGGAAAATAAGAAAACTATGGAAAAAATTAATGCTGCTAAAAGTTGGTTCTTTGAAAAGATAAACAGAATCAACATATCGTGGGTAAACCTAACCAAAGAAAGACGGGAACAAATTTCAATAGCAAGAATGAGGGATGAAAGAGGGGGCATTACAACAGACTCTAATGAATTCAAAATGATAATTAAAGAGTATTACGAAGGACTGTACTCCAATGAATTCAACAACTTGGAAGACATGGTCAAATTTTGAAAAACAATCCCTCCCTCGAATGTCCCAGAGGAACATCAAGAATGTCAATAGACCCATAGCAATAGAAGAAATAGACAAGGATATCAAGGGATTACCAACCCCAAATTCCCTGGACCAGATGGCTTCACAGGACAATTCTACCAAGCATTTAGGGAAGAAATGACACCAATCCTACACAAAATCTTCCAGAACATAGAAAAGACGGCAACCTCTTGAAGCAAGTATAAATATGATACCCAAACAGGGCAGGAATCCTACAAGAATTGAGAACTACAGACCAATATTCTTAATGAACACAGATGCAAAAATTGTTAACAAAATACTTGCCAATAGAATACAAATGTATATAAAACGAATACCATATATACTTGAATATAAGCCGACCTGAGTATAAGCCTAGGTACCTAGTTATTACCTGGGAAACTAGAAAAACGGATGACTTGAGTATAAGCCTAGGGTGGGAAATGCAGGATGTGAATTAACACAGAGACCAGAGGGGAGAGACGGAGCGCAGCCACGGACACATCCTGACCAGTTCAGCTGCCAGCGTAAGTGAATCACTATGGGTGCTTCTGCAAATTGGAGCCTTCCATGTCATAGGATGGCTCTGATTGGTTAGATGTGAGTAACAAACATTCAAAGCCCTGCAGTATCAGTGGGGCTTTGAATGAACAGCGGAGGAACGACAATCACCTGTGAGATATTACACCTCGTATAAGTTAAACCCCAGTTTTTCAGCACATTTTTTGTGCTGAAAAATTCAGCTTATACACGAGTATATATGGTAATTCACCATGACCAAGCAAGATTCATACCAGGGATAGTTCAACATACGAAAGACCATTAGTATCATGTGCCACATTGACATGAAAAACTCTAAGAACCACATGATAATATTGATAGATGTGGAAAAAGCATTCGACAACATCCAACACCAATTCCTTTTTAAGACACGTCAGGAGATAGGAATGGAAGGACAATTCCTCAAGACAATACAAGCTATATATGAAGAACCAACAGCCAACATGGTAGTCAATGCAGAAAAGAGGAACACAATTCCACAGAAAAAGGGTCCAGACAAGGATGCCCCTTGTCCCCACTCTTATTTAACATCGTACTGGAGGTTTTAGCTCGCAGCATAAGGCAAAGGAGAGACATCAAAGGTATTCGTCTGGGGAAGGAAGAGGTAAAACTATCGTTATATGTAGATGACATGATTTTATAAATGGAAAATCCCAAAAGATCCAAAAGGGGCAGAGTGGCAGGATACAAGATCAACAAACAGAAGTCCACTGGACTGCTATACATATCAGCTAAAATAACAGAAGAGGAGGTCAAAAAGGTGGTACCCATCACAATAGCCAAGCACAAATTAAAATATCTAGGGAAATAGCAGACTAAAAGAACAAAAGATTTATATGAGGAAAACTATGGAACACTATTACAAGAAACCAAGAGTGATTCAACAAATGGGAGAATATCCCATTTTTGTCGATCAGAAGACTCAATATAGTAAAGATGTCAGTTCTCTCCTAGGCACTATATAACTTTAATGCAATCCTGAGAGAATTACCCTCATCTTTCTTGAAAGAAATGGAAAAACTGATTACCAAATTCATATGGAGAGGGAAGAAGCCCAGAATTAGCAGAGACTCCCTAAGAAGGACACAGTGGGAGGGCTTGCTTTACCTGACTTTAGCACATATTATAATGCCATCATGGTCAAAACTGGGAGGTATTGGTATAATGACAGATACTTAGACTACTGGAAAAGAACTGAAAACCCAGAAATAAAATCATCAGGATACAGACAACTCACTTTTGATAAAGCCCCCAAAATATCAAAAGCAGGTACCCTCTTTAACAAGCAGTGTTGGAAAAAATGGATATCTACCTGCAGAAAAATGAAGCATGACCCTTATCTGACTCCATGCACAAGAATAAACTCAAGGTAAATCACAGACCTTGAGGTAAAACTCCAAACTATTAGGTCCATCAATAAGGGAACTGGGACCAATCTGAGAATTTTGGCACTGGGAATACATGGGATAGCAGAAACAGGGAAGGACACAAATGCACATGAGTCACAAATTGACATGTGGGATACACTGAAGATAAAACATCTGTGTACATCAAAATAATTCACCAAGAGAGTAATAAGAGAGCCCACGGACTGGGAAAACATCTTTAGCCTGACACATCAGACAAAGGCCTTATTACTAAAATCTACAATACTCTGCTAGTTTCCAAAGAGAAAAAAAAACTAATTGCCCACCGAGGAGGTGGGCAAAGGACCTGAACAGCAGTTCCACAAGGGTACAAATCCGAATGCAAGGAGTTGGAAACAACCCAAATTTCCACCAACAAATGATTGGATTAAAAAACAGTGGTATATACATACAATGGAGTACTACACATCACTAAAAAGCAGTGATGACAAATACTAAGAGGACGCCTGGCCCTCCCACCAGAAGAACTTATTTCAAAAGACGGCATTGAATCTGCAGCTCCAGGAGAGGGACATATCTGATGGGAGCACATGGGTGATGATGAAGGGGGAGGAGGAGAAAGTGGAGCACATCCTGGCCCACCAGGTCTTGAGGACGATTATCCCGATTAGAGCAGCCAGTCCACAGAGAGGACCACATGGCCAGCCCCACTATGAGACATGACGCCCCTCACTGACCCATAGCTCTACCGGGGACAACACTGGAGACACAGTGTGGGAACTACGCCTGATCTGATCCCGCCACACCGAGGCAAAACACTAAGGGGGTGCAACAGAATAGCAAGGGAATGGAACGGCGAGGTCCTCAGGGAATGATGAAGGTGGACTTTGGGGCTAGGGTGTGGTACCCCAATTGATTGAACTGGAAAACACTCCTAAAGGCCAACACACAATCCTTGAACTAACTACAAACTTTTCTTTCTTGTGTTTTTTTGTCATTGATTTATTGTTGTTGGTTGGTTGTATATTGTTCCTTGGTATTTTTATGTCTTGTTTTTGTGCATGTTATTATCTCCGCTGGTCTTTCTAAATAAGATAGGCTGGATGAACAATCTGGAGGATAAAACAACAGGACCGACAGTTCAGGAGGGACATAGGAGAGGTGGGGGAAAAGGTAGTGGTGTTAACAAACCCAGGGACAAGGGAACAAGTGATCTAAATCAGTGGTGAGGAGGGGCTGGGAGGCCTGGTAGGGCATGATCAAGGGTAATGTAACAAAGAGGATTTGCTGAAACCCTGGTCGGGACTGAGCATGATAGTGGGACAGAAGGAAAGTCAAGGGAAATAGAGGAAAGAGCTAGGAGACAAAGGGCATTTATAGAGGTTTAGATAAAGACATGTATATATGCAAATATATTTATATATGAGGATGGGTAAATAGATCTATGTGCATATATTTATACGTTTAGTATTAAGGTAGCAGAAGGACATTGGGCCTCCACTCAAGTACTCCCTTAATGCAAGAATACTTTCTTCTATTAAATTGACATTCTGTGATGCTGACCTTTTCAACGCAACTGCTGAAGACAAAGCGGGTGCATAAGCAAATGTGGTGAATAAAGCTGATGGTGCCCGGCTATCAAAAGATATAACGTCTGGGGTCTTAAAGGATTGAAGATAAACAAGTGGTCATCTAGCTCTGAAGCAACAAAGCCCACATGGAAGACGCACACCAGCTTGTGTGATCACAAGGTGCCAAAGGGATCAGTTATCAGGCATCAAAGAACAAAAAATCATAACATTTTGTGCTTGCCTCCATGATATGATCGCTGAAGACAAATGGGTGCATAAGCAAATGTGGCAAAGAAAGCTGATGGTGCCCGGATATCAAAAGGTATAGCGTCTGGTGTCTTAAAGGCAAACAAGCAGCCACTTAGCTCAGAAGCAACAAAGCCCACATGGAAGAACCACACCATCCCGTGCGATCACAAGGTGTTGAAGGGATCAGGTATCAGGCATCATCAGAACAAAAAATCTTACCATAGTGAATGAGGTAGGGGGGCGGGGTGCAGATTGGAGATCCAAAGCCCATTTGTCAGTCACCGGAATCCCCTTGCAGAGGGGTGTAGGGGAGGAGGCGAGCCAGTCAAGGTGTGATGTAGCAACAATGAAAAATACAACTTTCCTCTAGTTCCTAAATGCTTCATCCTCCTGCACTATCATGATCTGATTTCTACCTTGCAAGTCTGGCTAGACCAGAGGATGTACACTGGTGCAGATAGGAACCAGAAACATAGGGAATCCAGGGTGGATGATCTCTTCAGGTCCAGTGGTGAGAGTGGCACTACTAGAAGCGTAGAGGGAGAGTAGGTTGGAAAGGAGGAATCGATTTCAAGGATCTGCATTTGACTTTGTTACTAGGGGGTGGACAACAGAAAAGTGGGTGAAGGGAGATGTCGGACAAGGCAAGATATGACAAAATAATAATTTATAAATTATCCAGGGTTCATGAGGGAGGGGGAAGCAGGGATGGAGGGGACAAAATGAGGACCTGATGCCAAGGGCTTAAGTGGAGAGGAAATGTTTTGAGAATGATGAGGGCAATGAATGTACAAATGTGCTCTACACAACTGATGTATGTATGAATTGTGATAAGAGTTGTGTGAACTCCTAATAAAACAATTAGGCTTCCACTTACTCAATGCAAGAACACTTTGTTCTATTAAATTGGCATTCCAGGATGCATACATTCCCAACATGATTGCTGAAGAAAAATGTGTGCATAAGCAAATGTGGTGAAGAAGGCTGATGGTACGTGGCTATCAAAGCGTCTGGGATCTTAAAGCGTTGAAGATAAACAAGCGGCCATCTAGCTGAGATGCATCAAAGCCAACATGGAAGAAGCACACAGCCTGTCTGACCACAAGGTGCAGAAGGGACTGGTTATCAGACATGAAAGAACTAAAAATCATATCAATGGGTGCCCACCTCCCTGATACGATCAATGAAGACAAACGTGTGTGTAAGCAAATGTAGTGAAGAAAAGTGATGGTGCCCAGCTATCAAAAGATATAGCGTCTGTGTTCTTAAAGGTTCTAAGATAAACAAGTGGCCATCTAGCTCAAAAGCAATAAAGCCCACATGGAAGAAACACACCAGCCTGTGTGACCACGAGCTGTCGAAGGGATCAGGTTTCAAGCATCAAGGAACAAAAGATCATATCATTGAAAATGTGGGTGAGTGCAGAGTGGAGACTCAAAGCCCATTGGTAGCCAATCGGACACCCCTTAGTGAAGGGTTGTGGGGAAGAGATGAACCAGTCAGAGTGCAGGGTAGCAGCGATGAAACATATAACTTTCCTCTAGTTCTTAAATACTTCCTCTCCTCCACTATCATGATCCCAATTCTACCTTACAAATCTGGCTAGACCAGAGGATGTACATTGGTACAGATAGCAACTGGAAACACAGGGAATCCAGGACAGATGACTCATTCAGGACCAGTGGTGAGAGTGGCAATGCCTGGAGGGTGGAGAGAATGTGGGGTGGATAGGGGGAACTGATTACAAGAATCTACATATAGTCTCCTCCCTGGGGGAGGGACAGTTGAGAAGAAGGCGGTGGGAGACATCGGACAGTGTAGTATATGACAAAATAATCATAATTTATTAATGATGAAGGGTTCATGAAGTAGGGGACAGTGGGGAGGGAGGGGGAAAATAAGCAGCAGATATTAAGGGCTCAAATAGAAGGCAAATGTTTTGAGGATGATGATGGCAACAAATGTACATATGTTCTTGACACAATGGATCAAGAACATATTGTGATAAGAATTCTATGAGCCCCCAATAAAATGATTAAAAAAATAAGAAAAAAAGTAGTGATGAATGCATGAAGCACATTGGAAAGAATTGGAGGAAATTATACTAAGCGAAGTAAGCCAAGCAGAAAATGAGAAGTACTATATGAGTCTGATGAGGAAAGCTTAAAAAAAAAAAGTGCAAAACGGGCTTAGGGAAAAAACTATTGTATATAAACATTCCTGGGTTCAGGTTCAGGGAGTATGGCAGGGACCAGACCAAATCCAGGAATACATATGGTAGACAACTAAAAAGGAAGGGGAAAGAGAGAAAAAACAAATGAGTAGTTGGGGAACAGGGCACTAACTCCCCCAAGGGGAGTGTATTATTCATATCTTCTCAGGGAAAGAGGGACCAGACTACAAAGCGGTGCTCTAAGATGTGAATGCAACATACTGGCATGAAGCAGGGAACCAGTAGAGGGGTCTGAGAGACAGGCCCCAATCCCAACTATGTGGACAACCACCCCTGCCCCCTGAAGAATTTACCTTAGGGGCAGCACTGAAGCTACAGCTCAGGGAGAGGGACATGTCTGATCAGAGCACACAGGAGCAAATGAGGGGGGAGGAAGAGAGAGTGGAGCACATCCTGGCCCACCAAGACTTGAAGATGATATCCCTGCTCAGAGCAGCCAATAGCTAGAGAGGGCCATATGGTCAACCCCACTATGAGACATGACATCCCTCACTGGCCCATAGCCCTATAGGGGACAACACTGGATACACAGTGAGGGAATTATGCCTGATCAGACCCCACCACACCGAGGCAAAACACTAAAGGCGTGCAACAGAACAGCAAGGGGAGCAGAGCAAGGACGTCTCGAGGGAATACCAAAAATAGACTTTGGGGCCATGGTGTGGCACTCCATCAGACTCCACCAGAAAACACTCCTAAATGTCAATAGACCTTGAGCTATTTTCTTTTTTGTTGCTTTGTTTTGCTCTGTCTTGGTTTGTGCATAGTATTATCTCTGCAGGTCTGTCTAGATAAAAGAGTCTGGATAAACAATCTGGAGGAGAAAACAACAGGACCGAAGGTTCCAGGGGACATAGTAGAGGGAGAGGTGGGGGAAAGGAAGTGGTGTTAATAAATCCCAGGGACAATGGAATAACAAGTGATCCAAAATCAGTGATGAGGAGGGTGTAAAAGGCCTGGTAGGGCTTGTTCAAGGGTAATGTAACTGAGAGGAATTACTGAAACCCAAATGAAGGCTGAGCATGATAGAGGGACAAGATAAAAGTAAAAGGAAATAGAGGAAAGAACTAGAAGGCAAAGGATATTTATAGAGGTCTAAATACAGGCATGTACATATGCAAACATATTTATATATGACAATGGGGAAATAATCGATCTATGTGCATATATTTATAGTATTAACGTAGCTGATGGACATTGGGCCTCTACTCAAGTACTCCCTCAATGCAAGAACACTTGTTCTATTAAACTGGCATTCCATAAGGCTCACCTTCCCAACACGATCGCTGAAGACAACACAGGTGCGTAAGCAAATGTGGTGAAGAAAGCTGGTAGTGCCTGGCTATCAAAAGATATAGCACCTAGGGTCTTAATGGCTTAAAAATAAAGAGGCCATTTAGCTGAGAAGCAATAAATCCCACATGGAAGAAGCACACTACCCTGTGTGATCATGAGATGTTGATGGGTTCAGGTATCAGGCATCAAAGAACAAAAATATTATTATCACTGTGATTGAGGGGCAGTGCAGAGTGGGGATCCAAAGCCCATCTGTAGGCAAGTGGAGATCCCCTCACAGAAGGGTCGCAGGGAGGAGATGAGCAAGTCAAGGTGCTGTGTAGCAATGATGAAACATACAAATTTACTCTAGTTTCAATGCTTCCTCCTCCCCACTATCATCATCCCAATTCTACCTTACAAATCCAGCTAGACCAAAGGATGTATACTGGTACACACAGGAACTGGAAACAGAGGCACTCCAGGACAGATGACCATCTCAGGACCAGTGGTGAGAGCGGCGAAACAGGGAGGGTGGAGGGACGGAGGGGTAGAAAGCAGGAACTGATCACAAGGATCTACATATAACCACCCCCTGGGGGACAGACAACAGAAATGTGGGTGAAGGAAGATGCTGGACAGTGTAAGACATGGCAAAATAATAATAATTTATAAATTTATCAAGGATTCATGAGGGAGAAGGGTTAGGAGGGAGGGGAAAAATGAGGAGCTGATACCAAGGGCTCAAGCAGAAAGAAATATTTTGAGAATGATGATGGCAAGAAATGTACAAATGTGCTTGACACAATGGATGTACGTATGGATTGTGATAAATGTTGTACGAGCCCTCAGTAAAATGATTAAAAAAATAAAAAGCAATGGATGGTAATTAAAATAGGAAAAATCCCACAAAGAATGGTGTCTTGCTAGGCACCCGGTTGAGTAGTACTGCCAATCCCATGGGTGTCAGGGTAGAACTGTGCTTCACAGGGTTTTCGATGGTGATTTTTCAGAAGTAGATCACCAGGTCTTTCTTTCAATATCCCTTTCAATGTGGGTGGACTCAAACTGCCAGCCTCGCAGTCGGCAGTGGGATGCGTCAACTGTGTGCACTTGCAGCTCATTTCCCTTTCCACTGGGCAGCACGGATCTTGGAAGCAACATCCACAGTCATATTTATCTGGTGGCCTGCTTCTTGTGTGGTTCTTCTTATATTCCAAATAGGTATTCTGAAAATGTCCACTGCTGATAACAAGTTGATTCTGACTCACAACGACCATATAGGGCAGAGAACTACTTCTTTCGGTTTTTGAGGTGGAAAATCTTTACAGGAACAGACGGCTTCATCTCGCTCCCACAGACTGGCTGATGGGTTTGAACGACTGACCTAGATTTTAACAGCACCCAAACATAGCCACTAAGTAACACTAGGACTCCTTTAGACACATCCACACCACTCAGCAGTGTGAGAAAGCTGATGCCTGATATACAACGAGTCGAAGTCTCTCTGTCTTGAGATTTAGTAACACAAAACCTAGGAGCATAGTCCATTACAACTGGTAGAGATGTGTGGAGCCTGAGCTGGAGCAGCAGGGCCTTAGCACGTCTACTTGGTGGCTCTCTGGAAGGATGGAAGTCAGACTACTGTTTTTAAGTTATCACTTGCTTAAGTGGGTGGCTGTGGATGTTGAAGGTGATAAGGAATCTGGGGAAAGTCTTGTGAAGTAGCAAGTCCACTCAGGTCTATCACAGCATTAAGAACAAAGGACTCTGGGTTTCTTACAGAGGCCACAGAAAGCCATTATGGTGTCCAGCAAAATACACAGCAGAAAAAAGTATCAAACCAAAGATAGCGGGCTACCATCTTATATTTCCTTTTATCAAAGGCAGCCTCACCAGGAAAATCAAGATGGACAGTTGGGAAAAAAAAAGAAAAAGCTGAAATGATGCTTAAAGAGAAAGAACATTTGATAAATCCATTGTAGTGTCCACAATAGCAGTAAAAACTGCCACTGAAAGCGATCTGACTAAAATCTTATATTTGCCAAGGGCAGCCTCATCGAGAAAACAAAGATTACCAGCTGAGAGAAAGAGAAAGAAAGTTAAAATGATAGCTAAATTGGAGGAAAATTCAGCGACAAAGGGAAGAAGCATGGTTGTTGTGCTTTGCAATATGCATTGTAAATTACAGTGAAACTTTACGCTAAAATTTGGAAAAGAATGGGCGCTACGCAGGGGGAAAGGTCATGCTATTTCTCCTTCTGTAGAATGAGTGTAAGACACTGAGTTCAGCCAACAAGCAAGGATATCCCTGTAGCAATGAGCCCATCTGGTAACCTAATCGACCTCAAGAATCATTCTCTTGTCAAATGAACCGGCAGTCATTGGAGAAATGGCTGATTCTGGGGTAAATGGCAGCAATGTACAAGGTAAATCTGGAGTATCTCAGGAACCACGTAATAAAACAACCAAAACAATGATGGTGCAGTGCAAAAACTTAGCAGATAGGTTGACCTGTCTGGCACAATTTGAACACCAGAAATCTAAGCACAGTAATGAATTATAAACCTTTGGTAATAAATCGGAAATTCTTTAATTCCATAACAACAGGTAAAAACCCACTGCCTTCAAGTTGATTCTGACTGTTCGTGTCCCTATGGGAAGAGTAAAACTGCTCCCCATGGTTTCTTGGTTTCTTTTTTTACCCTAGAGTTCTGAGAGCGTACATGTTTATGGGAGCAATAGCTTGATCTTTCCCCTACAGAGAAAGATGGATGTGAATTGCTGACTTGTGGTTAGCAGTATCACACCAATCTGCACCACCAGGGCTCCTTATACCAATATGTGACACACGCCAACCGATAGATGGCATCGCCCTACTTTAATTAAAAAGGAAACAACAGAAAAGCACTAAGTCAAGGCATTTCTTTGAAACAGGGAAGAAGAGTCCCAAATAACCAGAAGCCTTGGGAATTTGGCAATACCAGACCAGCCCTACATGTACTTAAGGAAGTTTTCTAAATGGAAAGGAAAGAACATTAATCAAACACTCAAATGTACACAAAGGGGGAGGAAGGAGTCAGACAGAGATCTCAGAAAATAAGTACATATTACGACTACTGGATGTAGGGTGCACATTACTGTCACTGGAGGTTCACCAACAGAAAAAGGAGAGGGAACAGTAAACCAGGAATACTTAATATTTCACATTCATTGTTGATTGCATGCTAAATGTTACTGTAATTGCATGTTGTATAGTATAATATTTGTAGTAACCACTAAGAGAATATGTAAAGAGGAATTAAAGCTCATAACAAAAGATGCTAAATACAAAAAATAACAGGAAAATTGATAAAAAGAGAAACCAGATAAAAGAAACTCAAAACCCAATTAGCTAAAAGAATGAAGAAAATGTAAATAGCCAAAATATTTACACAAAAGGCAGAGTGATAGACTGGATAAAAAACATGATTCATCTTTTGTTACCTACACAAAACACACATTCACATTAGGACACAAACTGACTGAAAATAAAGGATGGAAAAAATGTTCCGTGCAACCAGCACCCAAAAAAAGGAGTGTGGTCATACTGATAAAGGCTATTACATAATAAAAGGGCTAATACTTCAAGAAGATACAATTATTAGCATATATTCACCTAACCTGTCCAAAAACATGACACAAACACTAATATCAAAGAAAAAAATTACAGTGCCGCTATTAATATTTGTAGTTTTGAAACCTTCAATTTCAGTTCTCGACAGAACATTTAAAAAGTGAATCAATAAGGACATTAAGAACATAAAGAAAATCATAAGCCAATTTAACTTAGAACACTCCATCCATCATCAGCAGACATTTTCACAGGATAATTTTTCCAGAACCAACTACAGATTATGCCACAAATCTCAAGTTTTAAAACATTAAAATCATACAAAGCATACTTTCTGACCATAATGGTATGAAGTAAGAAATCAATCACAGGAAGAATAAAAATGAATAATTATTATTATACCAAAATTAAATATTGTACGACTAGAAAACAATTTCTCTATGTAAGAAATTAAAAGTGAAATAAAAATATACTTGGTATCAAATATAAAGGAAAGCACAACATACCAAATCCTTTGTGACACAGCGCAAACCATTCTCAGAGGGAAATTCATAGCAATACATGCCCATATTTAAAAAGATGGATGAAAATCAATTGTTTAAATGAAAACTTGAACAAAAAGGAAAGGAAGAGCAAGAGGCCAAAGATACTAGCTGAAATGAATAATAAATACCAGTGAGAAAGAAATGAAATAGAATACAGTTAAACAACAGAAAAAAATCAATCAAACCAGAAGTTGGTTCTTTGAAAAGAATCACTGAAACAAACTACTGGATATACTGGGGGGGGGGGGGGGGGGAAGGGCAAATAATCAAAAGAAATGAATCTGGAGACAACACAACATATTCATTGAATAAAGAATCATAACACTATGAAAAAGAACTGCAACAGATTTGAAAGTGCAGATGAATGGGACAAATTCCTGAAAATATACGACATACCTAAACTAATATGAATAGAAATAGGTTTAAGCAGAGTAATTATGAAATAAGCAATTCAGAATGTGATTAACCCCCTGCTCCACCCCTTCAAAAAAGACCAAAAATATATATAAAAAGAAAAGTCAATGGCAAGATGGCTTCACTGGGATATTTCATAAAAAATTCAGAAGTGCTGACACCAGTTCTATAGAAACTTTTAAAAACATTAAAGAAAGGGGACTAGAACATGTCCAACTGAACACATACACACAGGTAGATCCTTATGTAACAACCAGGATAGACTAGGCCCTAAGAAAAGACAGGTGGCCTGTGATCTCAGACAATGGCTTGAAAGTGAAGTAAAAGGAGGCTTCCATATATCAGAGACTGTGGGAGCAAGCAGAGAAGGGAAGGAAAGAGCAGGTCCACTGAAGAGGCGCCCAGTGGTCTCCTGCTACCCATCTGTAGCTCCATTCTGCACTGCTGGCTACAGCAACCCAGCTCCACTCCTCAAAGACTATCATTGTGAGCAGGGTCCAAAGCTTCACGTGTAATAAGCACGCAGGTCCCATGTGGCTTCCAGCTCTCCAAGCAAGCTGGCCTGCACAGTTCCCGGAGCATAGGTCCCAAAGGACCAGCCTAGGCTATCCCAAGGACAAACTTGGCACCATGATGGTTTTCCTGAAGATTGCCTGTGCTTTGACGGACTATGTTAAGAAGCTCTAGGCCTTAGGGAAGAATACACTCAAGTACAGTGTTCCTCCCCCTCCCAACTTTTCTTAGTACAGCCTTTTACTGCCCAAAGCCTTTTTTCCCTCCCCCGTCCCTCTTCTATTATTCATTTCTGGCACTACTCAACAAAGTCATCGACTCCCACAAAATCTAGCAGCCCTCCCAACCGTAATACCCGGCCACGATGCTGCAGTGGCAGCAGTCACTCCTGATTCATCAGAAGAAGGATTAACAAATGAACAACACTCAGATCTCAAGGAATTTTCTTAAAAAGAACAGGCTCTGAAACTATCATAAATTGAATTCAGAAAAATGTTGTCATGTACTTTCAACAAAGAGTCTGCGAGAACAATGGTCAGAATAGAAAAGCTAGATATCTTCAACAAAAACCTCTAAAAAGAAATGCAGAAAATATTAAGATAAGAGAATTAGGCAACAATTTAGAAGAACAGAGTAAGAGAAATGAAGAAATGGAAAGCTGAATTGGTGAGTTTGAAGGCATATCTCTTAACTCCAATTTATGAGTGATACAATCAGCTAAAAGAACAAAAGAATCTGAAGAAAACATAAGAATGAAGTGGGATTCTATCCATATAAGAAATTCCGGAATAATACTTCCTTAACAGAACAGAGGAGGAGAAAATAATTCTCCAGGAAGCAGAGAGAACCCAAAACACCACAGATCCCAAAAGAAAACACTGGAACATATTGTCGTTGAAATTTCCAAGACAGAAACAATTAGCAGGCTGAGAACAGCTTGGAAAAATTGTTTTAATTCATTTACAAAAACACTTTTATTGGCATATGACTCACATGCCATACAATAGCTCAATTATATTAAGATAAATTGTAATAATCATTATCACCACAATCAATTTTAGAACATTTTTTCTTTATTGTATTCATGTTATTTCCCCCAACCTCCCCTGCCATAGCCCCCAAACCATTGTCTATATAGATTTAGTTATCCTGGATTTCATATACAGAAAAATGTATTTTTAAAAGCCTAACAACAATAACAAAGAAAACAGATTAAAAAAAGCTCTAGAAAAGAAAGCAGAGGTTAAAAGAACTGGAATATATTTAAAATGAGTCAAAAGGGAGATGTATAAATTTTAACTTAAATACATCTGCAATAACCAATTTTACAATGCTATCTGTCTGATAACAGGGCTGTTCACATCCCATGGCTCTGGTCAGAGAGGATTCCCCAGAGCTTGCAAATGTTATCCACAACCTTAAAACCAGGTGTTCATAATTGAAGCTGATATCATTCCCTCCTTCAGATTTGAATTTCATGAGTTAAAATCCTAGGACCTTACAGGCTGGTGTGCTTCTTCCACATGGACTTAGTTGATCCCTCACTTAGATGGCTGTTTAAGACCAGCTTTTAAGACCCCAGAGGCTATTTTTTTCTGATAGGTGGGCACCATCTAGTTTCTTCATTACACTTTCCTATAGCATTCATGTCTTGAGTGATTTCTTCATGAGGACGAGCATCAAATAGGGCCATTTCATAAGAACTAATTGTACTTAGATTGAGGCTAGAATTAAGTGCAAGCGCAAAATCCATTCACATATTTATGGTTCATCTGGCTCTGGTTCACCTCAGAGATATAATTGTTATTTTCTGTTAGAGAACATTATCAATCATCCCCTTGGGCATAAGGCAATTTTATTGATGGTGTAGTTAATTTAGCCAATGGTATAGAATTTAAAACAAAAATATGTCTTGTAAATTTAAATTTTATGTTTTCTTCCCATTGTCTCTCTTTTGTTGCCTTTAATAGATATTTTTATTAATTTATTTCTATTACCATCCTTTTTGTCTTTTTTCTCATATTTTTCTGTGTTACCAATGTTCTTAGGAACCAAGACACCGCTCCTCTATCTGTCTCTAGGTGGGTCCGCCCACATGCAGATACACCCACATGTGAGTACCGTGAGTGAACATTGTTACCCATGCTGCACCATGCTTTAAGACAAAATTTCATTTATTTGTCAACAGAAATAAATATTTCAAACAAAACAAAACTGTAAACCAATATCCCTTATGAATATAGGGGCAAAATCTCAAAATCCTGGCCAACAGAATCCAACAATCTATCAAAAAGCTAAGCAAAAGAACCACAGCAGGTGAGATTGGTTCCAGGGATGCAAAGATGGTTTGAAATGAGAAAAATAATGAATGTGATCTACCATATAAAAAAGAAAAACAACCACATGAGCATTTCAATTGATTCACAAAAGGTATTTGATAATATCTAACAGCCATTCTAGATACAAATACTAAAAAATAGGAATCGAAGGGAAATTCTCAATGAAATCAGGGACATATATGAAAAACCAACTGCCAGCATCTTACTCAATAGGGAGAAACTGAAATTTTTTTAAATCTGGATGAGAAAGGCCAATCAGCTGCAGACAGACATGGACAATGGCCAAAGCCACCAAAGGAAATGGCCCGATGGAAAAATGTCCTAGACAACAAATGGTATGGCCCGGACCCCATATTAATCAGGTCCAGGGGAGCAATTTGTGTTTTTCCACAGAAAGAAGAAAACCCCATCTGGGTGCCAGAGAGACTGGTGAGATTAATTAAGGAGGATGAAGATCGTGCGAGCAGGAAGAATGAAGAAGACGATGATCAACCTAATAATGTTGCTGATACTGATGGTAATATGGACCCCAATAGTTAAAGGAGTTTTTTTATGGGCCATAGCTAAAACTTGGCCTGTACCTATTCCCATACACTCGAATGCGTCAATATTACCCTTATTCTTATCAACGCAATGTGATTTGGGAATACCATGTATTACGCCTAGAGGGGAGCCTCCTAAAGTATATAATGCAAGCAATTTTACATTGGCATATAGTTTGTGTTTTACCACCATCAATACTAGTGCACCTTGTATATCTGTAAGAAATGGATCTTTAGTCAATTGGGTGGATCCTTCTGGAGACTCTACATTTAATAATATTATATCCACCCTTATGAAAGTTGCACAAGGTGCTACAGGTGGAAGTGGCACCTCTGAGAAAGGAAAACGTGTAAATACAACAACACTTATGGTGATTCGTGAAGGATCCAGGCCCTCTGGGCCCATTAATGGATCAGTAGTGCCACCTAATGTGACCAGACGTGTCATATTACCTAGTTGCTCACCTGAAAAAAGTTTTCCGCCTACTTTTACTCAATGTCAGTCTCCAAATTATCGGAGCAACCCTATTATACCAGGTTTTGATATGACTCCGACTTTAGGTAAAGCAAAATGGAATAGTAATACTAATACCACTGGTCCTGATAATACCTGGCCATGGTATGAATGGATGGTATATAATCAACGTGGAGCATCTACGATAGTAACTCCTTTTGCAAAAATGTTTGGAATTAATGATACTTTATACAATGTCACTGGTGTATACAATACCACTACAAAGAGGCTGAAAGTAAATACTATGGTTAATATATCAAGAGTGCAATTTCAGCCATCACCTGTTTGTGTCCAGCCCCCATTTTTCTTTCTGTTAACATTCAACTTTAGTCATGCAAATGATACATTTTGGGAAGCTTCATGTAATAGCTTTAGCAGTCAGTGTTGGCTTGCTGAATGTTGGACTGGCTCTGAGGCATTTGCCTTGATAGTAAAGATTCCCACTATGATACCTGTACCGGTTGAAGCAGATCCCAATACTTTTCCTATTGCTACACTTTATAGATATAAAAGAGATTTTGGCATTACCGCAGCAATTATTACAGCTATTACTATCTCAGCTGCAGCAGCGGTTACAGCAGGATTGGCTATGTCTAATCAAGTAATGACAGCAAATGTCATTAGCAATATTACACAATCTACATCAGAAGCTTTATCTACAGTCCATATGTTGGATGCTCGATTAATGTCTGGTTTACTGTTAGTGAACCAGAGAGTTGATTTATTACAACACCAAGTGGATACTCTTACGAGCATGGTGCAATTAAGTTGTGTTTCTTCAACACCTAATTTGTGCATAACACCTTTAAAATTCTTGAATGAGTCTTCTTTTAGCAGCAAGAATATATCCCAGTATCTTACAGGACAATGGACAGCTGAGCTGGAAGAACTTCAAGAACAACTCCGGATGCAGATTACGACTCTTAATGGCACAAGAATGAAACCCATAACTGTTGGAGATTTTACTTCTTGGCTTTCTACTGCCTTTTCCTACTTTAAAGAGTGGGTGGGGGTGTTTACATTTGCTGCAATAATGTGCTGTGGAGGAGTGTTGTTGCTATGGTTGCTCTGCAAGCTTAAAGCCCAGCAAAAACGTGACAAAGTCATCATCACGCAGGCGCTCTTAGCGATTGAGCGCGGTGGTTCCCATGATCTTTGGCTTTCTTTGTTAAGAGAAAATTAACCCCCATAAGTTGTCAGCTCCTGCACCCCAAGGGAATTGTCCCATTGCACTGGGAAGAGTGACAGAAATTGGATCTTGGTCAGCCCTTGCACCATGTGGAGCTTTGCTCATTGCACACATTAGGGTGACCAGATTTGGGTTTTTATATCAATCTTGATCTCCTGGGGCTGCTGGAGGCTCCGGGATGGATCGATGGACTTTATATCCATCTTGATCTTTTGGAGCTGCTGGAGGCTCTGGAATTGATCGATGGATTAGGCTTAAAATAAAAAAGAAAGGAGGAGATGTGGGAAGCCATAGCTCTCGCGAGATGTGGGAAGCCACAGCTCTCGTGATGTGGGTAGCCGCAGCTCTCGCCGCCATTACTAGATGGCGCCGGGCAGTCAGGGCGGTGGTCCAACTAAGTGATAAACAACCACTTAGCGCATGCGTGATGCTGAGATGACGTAGTCATAACTCCACCCTGGAGTATGCAAACGAAGGTTCTGGCGAACTCACCAATCAATGCATGAGGTTTTGGCAAATGCACCAATCAGGGCACAGCACGTCCCCATAGAGCATATATAAGCAGCAGTAGTTTGGGGTTTCGGGGTCTTTTACCGCATTATGAAAAATTAAATGCTTGTGGAAGAATCCTGTTGTGGTGCGTCTTTTCTTGCTGGCGAGACCTGGCGCGCGACAATCATGATTTTGAGTTTTGCCCCACATTTCCCTTCTACTCTAATCAAGCCCTTCTAATGTGATCTCTTTCATAGCAGTCGATAGTGAGAGCTAGGCACCATCTAGTTCTTCTGGTCTCCAGTGTTGGAGGGTGATCATTGCTTGAGTCACTAGTCATTGATTCATTGTGCCCAATCAGTTCTCCTCTTCTGCTGTCCTCTGGATGGGGAGAGACCAACTCTTGCCCCTTTCCTGATTGCTCAGGAACTTTGAAAATCCCAGAGACGATGGTCCTGATCCCCCAGCCTCAAAAACTCATTCCCTCACAGTTTTTGCATCTGTCTCAGAGATTTTTTTCCACCCCCACCCCGTTTTATGACATTGGTCCCTGTATGCTCCACCATATACCTGTATCTATTTAACAACCTAGGTCAATACATTCTATAAACTTTTCAATGGCCGAGGATTCTGAAGAAGATTGCCAGGCTTCTCTTTCACTGCTCCTCTAAGTGGGTTGGGAATGACAACTTTTCCCTTAATAGCAGAGCTCATTAACTGTTTACACCCCTAGATACTTCTTACTCTTAGAAAACTCACTGCCATCGAATCCATGCTGACTCACAGCCAACTTATAGGGCAGCGTAGAACTGCCCCTGTGAGTGTCTGAGACTCGAACTCTTTATGGGAGCAGAATGCCTTATCTTTCTCCCACAAAGCAGCTGGTAGTTTCAAACTGCTGATATAGCAATTAGCAGCCCAACTTGTAGCCACTAGGCCACAAAGGCTCTTTTTCTTCTTAGCAAAGAGAGGGAAAATAAGCAAACGGAACATTCCCCTGGTGCTTCCCGTGGATGCTGCGATGGGAGCTGGATCCTGAAGGCCCGGATTGGCTAAAGCTCCATTTACACAGGAACACATGCCTCCCTTGTTAGTATTTGCATTGGGCAAGCCATTTCCTGCGCTGACATTTTGCATCTAGTTAAATGCCAGCAACTCCAGAGAGATGTAGCTTTACCCTGTGGCTCTGCCCTTCTGGACAAGCCTTTGGTGCTCGATGGGGCTACTTTCAGTCTATGATCTTACATGTCCTTTTGGATCCCTTCGTCTCTTGTTTTTGTTTTGATTAACACAAACTGGATGAACAACTTCAGGCTTAATATAATCGCTGCTGAATATTTCATTGGGAAATGTTGTTAAGAAGGCAGTTGGCATCCATGATCTAAGTGTATGCATAGAGATTTCTTTTCAGATGGTAAAGTGGCTTTGAATAATTATTGTTATTATTAGTGAATTAAAGACAAATGTGCCTCAAAATGTGAACATTAGGTGTGTGTGTGTGTGTGTGTGTGTGCATGTTTTAAAGAGCACATGGCGTGGTGATAGAGAGGGCGAAGCACTGGTGAGGAGCACATGACAGTGTTCAGAGAGATGACAAAGGGTAGTGATGAAACAAAACAGATTCCAACCTCAAATCCTCTGCTCCCTGCCTCAGAGGGAGGTCGCAACAAGGAGCAGAAAAGCCAAGGGCATTTCCTGCCCTCTTACAGCTGGCAAGCGCCACAGAAGGCACAGGGTTTTAATGCCGAGGCTTTGCTGCTGTGAGGCAGGGAGGGGGGCTTGCCATAGTTTCCACACGCTGACATCACAAACATACCGCAAGTGGGTGCCTTTAACACACCAAAGTCAATGTTCTCACAGCACCGGAGGCTGACAGCATCATGCCAGTGCACCAGCTTGATGGGCACGCTCTCTTTGTCCATCCCTGGGGGCTGAGGGCTGGTGGGCGGTATTCTTGTTTTGGCTTCAATGACCTCCATGGTTGGTGGTCCTTGGAGCTCTCTGCATGGCAGCTGCCTTCTTCCCTTGGAGTTGGTTTGCTTCAGTGTTGAATTGAATCCTTTTGTATCAGCCAAGTCATTGGTGTAAGGTACAGCCTCTTTAAGTCACAAAGAAAATCTCTGCCCAGGTGGGATTACATCCACAGTAAAAAATCCCACTCCTGTAGAGCTCACTCCAGCTCATCATGGCCCTCTCCAGGGGGGTTCCATGGCTGGGCATCTTTATGGAAGCACACAGCCACAGTTTTTCTCCAGAGAAACAGCTAGTGGGTTCTGAACTACTGACCTTGTTGTGAATAGCCCCCTTCTTAACGTGTGCGCCAGAAGCCCTGCTCTGCGGTTTGATGAGCAGCCCTTCTGGCCATTGCTAAGGGCTACATGGCAAAGCCATTTGGTACAAGCAACGTTGTCATCAGCAAAGAATGAGTTTAGCTGGCCTCAGTAGGATACTCAGCCGGGAAGTGATAAACTGCTTGGCTTGGGTTTTATGCAGGAGAACCATGGGAGTTGAGATGTGCAGTCTCTTGATTTGAACCCAGACACTCTATCTCCCAGCCTGAACTCTCACCATCATACTCAACTTTTGGGGGTCAAATGTTTGACTCACCTGAGAGATGTGCAGGTGAAAGCGTGCCCCAGGAACATCTCCCTCTCATCCCTGTCATCTCAGAGAGTTCTCCAGATAAGGATTGGTGGTTCATGTGAAGGGACATATTGTAGCATTTCCCTTGCACTCCTCAAAGGCAAGAAAATGACCCACAGCACCTCGAGTTGCCAGCAGTGTCAAAGGGGATGTGCTCCTTGAGACTCAAGCTGAGTCCCCAGGAGACGAGCTCTCAACTGTGGAATTAGTACTTTTGAAAAGGGGCAAATCTTCCAGCAGTTCTCTCTTCAGAGGCCTGGCCGTACGCTCTGCAGACTTGTGGGCACGCTCACTCTGGTGAACCCAAATTCTTGGGAGAGGCTGATCTGTCCCTAGAAAACTGGCCACATGCAAAAGCATAGAGACCAATATCTGCCTCCTGCTGGAAGGATCTGGAAGGAGAAGGGTGGCTGGAGTCCTCTAGGAGGGAAGTTGAGAGCCAGGAGAGGCAGCAAAGCCACAGTTCCAGCAGGTGGTGTCCTAAGGCTAAGGGAGCTTGCCAAGGATCAAGTGAGTCCTGGAGGTGTCTGCAGCCCATCTTGCTGAGGGCCTCCATTTATTTCATATATCTATGGATAATGGGAAGGGCCCCCAAGGCCCGCTGGCTGACCTCATATGATACGCCGTGAACTATCCACCTTGGCATCCTCCAAAGTCTCTGAAAGCTGCAGCCCCTCCCACCCACTGGCAGCCTTCTTGGACAGGATCTCCTCCACACTGCTGCAACCATGGGCTCACACACAAGGACCATTGTGAGGACGGTGCAGGACCAGGTGGTGCTTCAATCTCTTGTGTGTACTTTTGCTATGAGTCAGGAGCTCACTCAATGGTATCTAACAAGTTATTGTGAGATGACATAAGAGGACTTCGTGGAGGCCCTTCCAAGAGAGGGTTGGAACATAGCATGGTAAGAGGCCTGGTCAGGAATGTGCTCATTGTGCTCATTGTTTCCATCCCCTTCTCCCGGAAGCCAATGCTCTAGGGAGGAAAGGCAGGCCCAGAGACAGGGAAGGGCTAGGGAAGAGGGAGCGATAGGAGAGCAATAGAAAAGACAGGTTACTCTCCCTCATTCCCAGTATAGCTCCTCAAACCTCAGGTAAAGCCTCTGATTCTGAGGCTGAGGCTTATAATAGGATCAGACTGAACATTTAATCCCTCAAGCTGCCTGGAAAGTGTGGGAGCTGATTAAGATGGCAAGAGATGAAGAAGGAAGGAATCTACTGGTTACAGATGTGAAAGCACCTGTTAGTGAAGCCTTCTCAGTTTCTTATTGCCTTATCAATGTCATCAGTCCACTTAATGTACTCACTTTCCAAACGCCTATTAACCAATTGTACATACCTTGAGTTCTTTCTAGGAGGCAATAATAATATTCTCATTTCCGAGTTGAGGCCACAGAAGTTTGGACAACTTCTGGTTGTTGTTGTTGCTGGCAGGTGCTCATCAAGTTGGTTCCAACTCATAGCAACCCCTGTGCATACCGGAAGGGAGCATGGCCCCGTCCTGTGGCCCCTCTCTGAAGGGCACTTGCCTCAAATCTTTAAATTCAAAGCTTCTTGTTTTGTCAAATGAAATCATTTCTTCAGTCAATCTCAGAAATCTTTATGTAAAAACGTTGGAAACGCCTTTCACTCAAGGTCTAGGGAGGCTGAGTAAGGTGGGAGGGGCTCCAGGACAGATGGTGGGAATCACTCCTGCAGGTGGGTGGTAGGTTGGCGAGGCCAGTCTCACTTGCCTCCCTGGTGACTGACCTCAACCAGCAATGTGCAGCTGGACACATGGCATGAAGTGACCTCTGGTCTTCGTGGCGGTGGATGCCAGTAGACCGTCAGGTATGGGAGACCCATGAGAAAATAGGTTACTTTTCTCTTTCTCTCCAAGTTTCTCTGTGATCTCTTTATGCTGCCTGAGCCCGCATGCATACTGACAAAGGCAGACATGTGCACACACATGGCAAAGTAAATAGAGACGCCCACATTCACAGACGTATTCATCCACGTGCAAATAGGCACATATGTGCACATGCATGCCAAAGCAGACACAGACATCCATGAATGCACATGTATTCGTGAAAGTTGATTTTCATGGGGAAAAAGATCAGATCTATCACTGTCAAGTCCACTCCAACTCAAAGCAACTGTAGAACACAGAGGAGAACTGCCCCATTGGGTTTCCAAAGCTGTCATCTTGTCAGACACAGTCAGCCACCACTTTCTCCTGCAGAGCAGCTGGGGTTTTCCAACTGCCGACCTTTCACTTAGCAGCCGAGCACTTGCTGATTTTCATAGGAGTCTGGAAATCAGTTTCATTGCCTGCTAGTCACACCTCCTCTGTGAGTTAGCACAGCCTGGTAAGCTTGGAAGGAGAAAAATCTTCCTTCCCGAGGTAGTTGAGTGGTTTTCCCCTGAGGAAATGGTTCAGAAAAAGATTTCCTTCAAGAAATCAGAACACTCTTGAAGAGAAATTTCCTGCCAAAACATTTGTTTGCTTGACACTGAGACAAGTGAAGCAGCCCCCTGACTTCCCCCTTGGGTCCTCTTTCTCATCATGACTGCTCTGCTCAGCTACAAGGCTCCAGGTCCTGGGAGCAAGGGTGCCCTTCTATTTGGAACCTCACAGGGGTACACTGTGAGTCAGGGAAAGACCTGGAAACTTGAGCATCCTGAAACGAGGCCTGCATAGCAATATCATCTGTCATCAGGCTCATAATTTCTCTCATTTTTGGTAAGATCATTGAGCCCTTGGAGCCCTGAGAAGTTCTCTCAGAGGAAGCCATCCTCCTCCCATGAATCCAAGAGGGACTGCTTAAAGATTGTTGTCTTCTACTTACAGGAATACCAGCAACCAATTGCCATTGAGTCAACTCGGACTCATGGAGAGCCCAAGTGTGGTAGAGAAGTCCGGTCCCTAGAATTTTCCATGGCTGGGGTGGGTTTTTTTCCAGAGGCATAGCACCAGGCCCTTCTTGGAAGGCACCTCTGGGTGAACTCAAACCTTTAACCCGTAGTTCGCAGCCTAGCTCATGAACAATACCATCCAAGGACGGTACAGTTACTTGCTAATGGTCACCTGCAGTAGATGAACCGAGGTCAAGTAACTGCCTGAGAAACATCAACCAGAGGAAAGCAGAGTGAACCCCAGGGTTCTTGGGAAGAGGGCCAGAGAGAGAAAAAGGAGAAAACAGCTTTCTCGGGACATCAGAAAGGAAAGGACTCCACTTTGTGGATGCCATAGAACAATCCCAAGCCAAGCATGGGTGAGAAACAGACCCCACCCAAACCCAGCGGGCTGGATTCTGTCGCCAAGTGTTGAACACCAGACATGGATATGACAGAGCCGCTAGTCGTCCGTGGAAAGAAACTGTTTGCCCATTGTCTGGTAGTTTTGTAGCATTTGAACAACCAGGCCTCTGCTGCCTCTTCTGGCCTGAAATATAATTGCAGCCATAACCGCCCAGTGTTTCAATGGGTAGAACTCCCTGGGGAGGGCTAACTACCCAAATCATTTGGGAGATCCTTTTAGGATTGTCCAGGAGATCTTTCTTTGGCTGTGTCTATAATATGAACGATGGTGTCTTTGTTTTAAAAAAAGAAACTTTTTATTGTAAGGTGGGTTAAGGTTTACAGAGAAAATCAGCTTTGCACGTAACAATTTATACACGTTTTGTTATGTGACATTGATGACAATCTCCTGCAATGTAATATCACTCATGCCATTGAAACTCTGCTTCCTGTTTTCATTCACCCTTCTCCCCTAACCTTGCCTGCCTTTTGAATTTGGCCTTGGGCAAATACTGCCTATTTGCTTTTGAATGGTTGATGGTTCTGAGGAATGTGTGCTCCTCAGTGCTATGATTCATTTTGGTGTAGTTGTTCTTATCAGGTGCCATTGAGCCAGTTGCAACCCACATTGACCCTATGCCAAACAGACAGAAACACTACCTAGCCCTGAATAATTCTCCTAATTGTTCCCAAGCTTGAGCCCCTTGTTTCAGTCACTGTCAATCCATCTCCTTAAGGGGCTTCCTCTCTTTCACTGTCCCTCTACTTCACCTGGCATGATGTCCTTCTCCAGGGACTAGTCTCTCTTAAGAACATGACCAAAGTATGTGAGAGGAAGTCTCACCATCCTTGCCTTTAAGGAGCCCTCTGACCATACTTCTTCTAAGACAGATCTGTTTGTTCCCTTGCCAGTCCATGTTACTTTCAATATTCTTCACCAGCACCACAATTCAGACATATCAATTCTTCTTCAGCCTTCCTTATTCAATGTCTGACTTTCACATACTTATGAGGCAATTTAAATTACTATGGCTTGGGTAAGGTGCACCTTAGTCCTCAAAGTAACATCCTTGCTTTTTAGCACTCTACAGACGTATTGTGCACCAAATGTATCCATATGGAATGCGTCATTTGATCTCATGATTGCAGCTTCCAAGAGCATTGATTATAGACCTCATCAAGACAAAAAATCCGTGACAACTTCAACAAATAACACCAAGTAAAAAAAACAACAAACTTCTCCATTTATCATGGTACCTATTGATCAAGTTGTGAGGATGTGTGTCTTCTTGACATTGAGTTGTAATCCATACTGAGGGCTGCAATCTTTTCTCATAAGATTCACTTTATAAACCTGTCTATTTTTCAGGGGGTTGAATTCAGTTCCAGACCTGAAGGGTGATGAAGGACCATAGTAGTGGGGAGCTCACTAGTCTATCTAACCAATAAACCTCATCTTTTACCATTATTATTATTACTATTGGTAGTAGTAGTATGACTTTCAGTTTTCTTACACATTACTCCCCACTCTATCTAGGACCATGTACCATGATCCCTTTCAGAGCAGCTGTTTGTCATAGGCAGGCACCATTTAGTTCTTCTGACCTTAGCATCATAGAGGCTGAGGTACGCATAGTCCATTACTGATTTGGACTAATTGTTGCCAGGCATCTTGAGCTTCTTCAATGTTATTCGCTCCAGACAGGGTGCAATAGTTTATTGTGCCAGCCTGGCCGATAAACACAAGTAGGATTAATCAAAGGACAGAGGGATAAATGGCTTCGTGAGCCTCGCCTTGCTTGTTCTATGCCTCAATTTAAAGGGGTACACTACCTGTGGGATGCCTAGCTTGTGGACTCTGTCGCTGTAAGTTGAGGTCCATTTAATCCCACAGGATTGGAATGTTCGTCTCTGGAGCTGGGGACCGACAGTTGGTGACAGTTGGTGACTTGCCTTGCTGTTTGCTGCCTGGGTATATATAGCCCAGCTCTCTCTACAGAAAGGGACTGGCAACTGGCGGCTCTCAAGCCTTAAAGGACTGCTAGTGTCTCACTGTTTTATAATTTAACTGTTAGTTTCTTGTGTTATCTATCTGTAATTAATTTAGTGGTTCATTTCTTGTATTGCATATCTAGCTTTAAAAATATATTTATATATAATTACTAGCAATATGGTTTTGTCTCTCTAGAGAACCCTGTCCAACACATAGGGTGAGACCAAGAACCGACTTTTAGTTTGCTACTCACTAGCTTTTGAAGACCCCAGTCACTTCCCTGATGGATATAGAACATTGTCTTTGTGAGCTAGTTTGTACCAATTGATCTTGAGGTCTCTCAGAGCTATGTTCCTGATCCCCGATATTTAGGACACGCTCCCTCAAGGGGTTTTGTTCTAGCTAAGACATTTCCTAACTATGCCTCCTGGATGCACTATTATATTCATGGTCATATTTGTAGTATATGCTAATATGTATATAGAACTATTCTCTGGCAAACCTATATTTATTCATGGGGCTATTCCCATTCCCCTTCCCACAACTGCTCAGATTTTGTGGTTTTTCTATCTATCTATTTATCTCTCTAGCTATCCTTGTATGTTATTGTTATTATTGGAGTATTTATCTCTGTTGCCTTTAATGCTTGTAGTCTACTGAGAAAGGATAGTGTTTTGATGTTCCAAATGTTTCCCCATTTTCTGGGTTACATGACGCAAACCAATAGAAGAAGAGAAAAGAAAAAAATTTAACCCAAGTAATAACACCAACAATAAAACCAATTTAGTCTTTTGGTTAAGAATTAGTCAGACTTAACCACTCCTAGGCTAACCCTTGAAAGAAAATGAATGAGATAAAAGACCATTGGGAGGAAGAAAGGAGAGTGGGAGGCAAGGGAATAAAGAAAGAATGTGGCAGGGTTGTGGGAACAATTAATGTGGACCTTCTTTGATGTGTATTAAAAATAATATTGACTGGATTTTTCAATACTCACCAAAAATTATTTATATCAATCAAGACAACCTCACTACCCTGGAATCAATTCTGACATATAGCAACCCTTTGGACAGAGTATAGAACTGCCCCTGTGGGTTTCCAAGGCTGTAAATCTTTACAGGAGTAGAAAATCTCATCTTTCTCCTGTGGAGTGGGGGTGGGGGGAGTTTCGAACTTCTGATGTTGCAGTTAGAAGTCCAACTCATAATCTACCTCACCAACAGGGCTCCTCCTTTCATCATTAATCTAGACTGTTTGACCTTCTTGGCTTACTGGGTTTGGTTTTCTCGCTTTGGAAGACATGGTACCAAAATACACACCATTTTCTAGCCCCCAAAAAATCAAAAGTAAGCAAAACAAAACAGGAAAAACTAGCAACCCAATCCAAACTAACTAACCTATTTAGCCATATAGATAAAGGATACTTGTAGCCAACCTCTGTTTTGGGGGCAATAGGGATGGTTGGGGACTGTGGTTAACAGGCACGTGTCAGCTCATCCACAGGGGACATTCAAATTCTAGCTCCAGACTGTTGTTGCCTTGGGGAAATGCAAGGATTTTAAGGCCTGATTTTCTGTTTGTAACTGAGATGCTGAGAATATAAAATTCGATGTGAAATCGTCAACTTTTCAAATATTGGATCACATTAGTTAAAACCACTTTTCAGGCTGCTCATCATCATACTAGCACATCATTAGGCTAAAATCATATCAAAGACGTCTGGTTTGTCCCCTGTGCCCTTTAAGGACAACTGAAACATAAGGACGGGAATGGGACATTCATTCTTCCTCTAGACCCTCACCCTTTGCCTCCATCGGCTGGTGTTCATAGAAGAGGCAGACGGTTTTGTTCAACTTCAGCATAATCAGAGTCCTGAGAGTTAAACACAATACATATATAATTTCATACTAGTCGTTTTAATATTAGCCCAAACAAAACCAACAAAAACCCAACCCATTGCTCTTATGTTGGTTCTGGTTCCCGAGGACCCTCTGGGTGCCAGGGAGAAACTACACATCACAGGATTCTCAAGCCTGTGGGCTTCTAGAAGCAGGCCATTAGTTATTTCTTCTGAGGGGTGCAGCTGCCCACCTCTTGATACGTTGAGTCCTTAACCATTTGTGCCACCCAGGGTCTCCCAGTCTTCGTATGTGACCCCCAAATTCCTTGACAGGTTACCTATAGGAAGGTAGAGTCTATGCCCTTTCCCCTTAAATTGGGATGTTCCATGACCTCTGTGACCAATAGATTATGGAGAAGATGACACTGTGACATCTAGTTTGGGCAACCCCCTTCCCTCCCAAAAGTGCTTCACAGCTTCTGAAAAATCCCTTCAAAGACTTCTTCTTGAGTGCTCACCCTTAGAATGTCCAGGCTCCACGTGCTACCTCTCAGGACACTTCTCAGCACCCGGACACTATGCTGAAAGAAGCCTGAGCCGCCTGGAAAGGCCACGTGGAGACACTCCAACCAACAACCCAGCTAAGCACCCAGCTTCAGCTTCCAGCCCTCTGAGTGCACATGTAGGCACTGGAGTCACCAGAGGCCCCTGCCCCAGCTCCCATGTGACTGCCAACTCATGGGAGACTCCAAGCACGACCCAGTGGCCTCCCAGCAACCACACGATGATGGTCCTTGTTTGAAGCCACTGCGTTTGGGGAGGGGGCGTTTCTTGCCCAGCCACAGGGATGAGAACCTGCATCTCAACAACATGCAGGTGGGTGAGGGGGCCATCTCTCGAGCAAGGCAGCCTCCCTTCTTGTCAACTCCTGGGGATTTTTGTTGTTCTTGCCACTGCTGCCCCAATTCCCCAGGAGCTAGAGGAAGGCAGGCAGCAGGCCTCTGGTTGCCAGGAGGCAGGAGCCTCTGTGGGATGCAGTTACAATGGGAGACATAACCTTAAAGGCAGGAGCCTGACTTTACCTTTGCCTCCTGGAGATTTGGGATGCAGTACACCTGTCAAATCCCATCTTCTGTCCAACCCTGATCATATGTCTGTCTTATGTTTGCACACAGGACGCAAACTTGTGAACACCCAAAGAACAGGGTCTGGCGCCAAGAAACCAGCGCCACAAGGAACTGATGTTTTTCCAGCAATGGGGAGGGGTGGGATGAGAGGAAGAAAGGAGTACAAATCACTGGATCAAAACAAGGTGGGGAAAGGAAGGAGCAAAGGGAGAGAGTGAAGGAGGGAGACTGGGAGGCTGAAGGGAAAAGGAAGTGAAGGAAAGGAGAAAGGTGGCGGTGGGGAGAGAGGAGCGAAGAAGAAATGGAGGAGTGTGGGAGGGAAGATGGAAGGTGAAGGCAGGCAGGAACACGTGAGCAAAGGGAGGGAAGGAAGAAAAGAGAAAGAGAAGGGCAAGAAGAAAGGAAGGTAGGGAAGAAAGGAAGAGAATGAGAAACCTAATGTCAATGGCACCCTCTATGTTTTTATTTCCTGTTTTTCTGAGGTAGCCTCTTCAGCAGAAGCAAATGGGCTGAATCGCCTCAAACTCCACCTAGGTAGAAAGCACAGGTTTCATTTCGCCAGGGCCTGTGAAAATGTTTGAAGTGAGCAGCATTAACACGGAGACAGCGATTACCCCACGTGGCTGTTGCGCTCTGATGATACCAAGGCAACGGGAATGGGGGCTCATTATTTCACCAGGTGACAAAAAAATAGTATTTTGACGTTTAACCCTGAACGTGAGGAAGGAGGGCGTGGGGGAGGAATCAGGGGCTCTTTGTGGAGTCTCCTCTTGCCATTGTGATGCCCCTTGGCCTGTCAACAACCTGAGGTCCTGCACGCTGCCAGTGAGGGGCTTGGCTGCCAGCCCTAGCCCAGCATTTCTTATCAGATTTACTGTGACAAGTGATGGGAGAAAAGCAAGATGCTGTTAACAGCGCATCCGTTCAGACCCTGCTCTTTAGAAATTTGGATTGATATTTTGCAAGAGAGAAGTAGCACTGATGTTAATCTTTGCACTACCCTTGGAAAAAAATCATTCATAATCTTATAACAATAATCCATAGCATTTGTGGAGCTGTGAGAACCAAGGGATGGTCAGAAGCATTTTTAGACAGATGTCTCATTTCATCTTCAAAGCAACCCAGTGAGGAATAAGAAAAGTTGGCTTATGACTTCCCTTTTGGAAAGTGAATCTTTGGAAGCACAGAGAGGTCCAGGTTTGCCCAAGGTCGCATAGTCAATAAGTTAGAGAGCCTGGATTTGAACCTGAGCGGTCTGCTGCCAGAGGTACTTTTCTTGCTCGTGTTTATTAAGGCAACTTGGAGCTATGGCAAGGATTCAGATAGAATTGAGGATCATTTTTTTTAACAATTTATTAGGGGCTCATACAACTCTAAAGTCATGACCCTAGGACCACACAGTGAGGAAGTGGGAAGGAGAGATTTGGACCCAGGCTGCAGAGCCCATGCCTTGGGTGCCTACAGCTGCCATGTAGGACACAGAAAAGCATGGAGCAGACTCGGCGTAAGACATTAGGGAGTTGGGAGGACTGTAGCATGAATGTATGTGCTATGACTTCATGAGAGTAGCTGCTACTCAGATCCAGAAGAGAATACAAGCCTTTTGCAAAAATTATTTTTGCCAAGAGAGGGTGGAAAACTGCATCTTGTGCGAAATCCCCCCAACCTGCACATGTGCATAGCTATTTCAGAAGGTTCCAAACAATGTGTGCTGTGCGGCAAACCAAACTGAGCTCAGGGGGAGCTGGTCTGTGGGTTATGTTAGCCAGAAAGTGAGCGGTTTGAACTCACCAGCCACCACTCCAAGGGAGAAAGAGGAGGCTTTCTGCTCCCATGGACTTACAGCCTTCGAAGAGGCAGGGAGCATTTCCATGCATCCTATGATTAGGATCTCAGAGGGTGAGGGTGGAGTTGGTTGAGACCTGTCTTCAGGGCATTTCCCAGAAGGGCTTCCTGCAGTGGCTCTGCCATCAGGAATGTCTGATGACCTTGAGGGCAGCAAAGTCCTAAACACACTCGGGCAGTGGTTCTCAACCTTCCTAATACAGGTCCTCTTGTTGTGGTGATGCCCCCTCCCCCAACCATTAAATGATTTTCTTGCTACTTCATCACTGTAATTTTGCTACAGTTATGAATTGGGTGAGCCCTGTGAAAGGGTCATATGACTCCCAAAGGTGTCGCAACCCACAGGTTGAGAACCACTGCACTAAGTGTTCCCCTCCCAGACAGCCCTACCAGTGTCTGGTGTGCATAGTTCTGTGAGGTGAGAGAAATGGACTTAGTGTCTGCTTCTGGTGACAGTTGATGTGGGTGGGCTTTCTCCCTATGTCAAATCCCTCTCAAGCCATTTGTCACCACAACAGAGGGAGCCATGCACAAAAAAGCAAGAAGAGGATGCAGCACAGCAGGACAGCAAGCAGAACAAAGATTGAATAAGCACAATTCACTTCAATCATGAATCAGGTGCCCTTGAGATGTGAGGAAGACCCCAGTCTAGTGACATTAGATCAGGTTTAGGGATTGAGTGAAGCGACCCCTCTTGGCTCCCCTCAGCCCCTATTTTGCTTTCCCATTGACCCTGACCCTTGCATCGTGATTGGTCCTTATTCCAGCATGATGGTTGGTTTCATAACCACGGCATATGGGAATGTGTTAGTCGATAGGTTATACAGGCACAGCCTCTGGAATGGGTAAGTGAGGAGGCGATTTGGGCTCGCTCATGCAGACCTCTAGTTGTCCTTGACATGCCTGGTAGAATGGATCATGTGAAGTGATTTGAGATCGGCGTTGAGATCTGATAGGTCATGCAGACTTCTAGCTGTTCCTGGCAGTACCCTATTTTAAGGAAACAGAATGTTTGGCGTTTAAGTCGTATTTGAGCTTAAATTTTGAGCAATAGGCTGTGGCTCACAGTGAGAGTCTATGTGGAGACCCTACATCCATTTTGAGGGGCCACAGATTCAGCCACCATTGAGTTCTTTCTTACTGCTGACTGGCAGTGGAAAGCTTGTCCCTCAAGCAGTGTGCTTGCATCCACTCCCCGGGCCACACTCAACGATATACGGTAGTGTGCACATCCCAATGAAGGTCCCGCTCATGCTCTCACAGGCCCTCCTGAAACTCCATGAATTGATCTGTCTTCAGTCACAATTTTGTGACAAAGTTGTTTGTTTTCTATGTCTTATTTAAGTTTTCAGGAGCCCAGGTGGTAATGCTGGATAGTGTTGGACTATTAAGAGCAAGGTCGCTGGTTCAAAGCCACTAGTCATTCCACAGGAGAAAGATGAGGTTATTGCTTCCTGTAAAGGTAGCAACTTCAGGATCCCTACACAGAGTCACTATGAGTCAGAGTCAGCAGGACAGAATGGGTGTCATTTTATTTAAGTCACTGTGGCTGTGGGTCCTTCCGACACCATTGTGGCCTCATGCGGATCCTCTCCTTCATCCAGAACAGCAGTTTGTGCCTTTTTCTTGTGTAAAACTTAGCAAAGGAGTTCCTAATAAAATATAGTTGGATTGGGAGTCTTTTCCCCCTCAAAACAAAGTAAATACAAAAATAGAAACGAGACTATGGTGCCAATAACCAGTTGGAGAGTTGAGAGAGCTGAACTCTCAATCCTGATAGAAACCCATTGTGACTGAGCACCTGCTCAAGGTCATCCACAGCCTATGAGGTTGAGCCTATGTGTTGGGGAGTAATTGTGTACATAAAGTTAACCATTTCTCTTTCTAAAGATTCTGTCTAAAGCTTACTTTAAATAATAAGTTTTCCCCTGGGCTAGGTAAAGTTCAGGGAGTTTAACCCCCTAGTATCCACCCCCTCTCAGCATTCATCATGTTAGGCCAGAGGAGGCAAATCACACCCACTACCCAGGGAGCACTGCTTCTAAAAGCACATTGCCTGTGCCGGGGCAGAGGGGAGGTACCCGGACCAGAAATGCTGACAGAGTGGAACCAGAGAGCTCAGCCCCCAGCTTCCCGAGGGAGCAGCTGTGATGGTTCACTTCTGGATGAATATGTTTAAGCAAAGGCCAAGGGCATGACTTGGGCAGCACGAAAAGCAGATGTGCAGAGGTTGTTCACTGCATTCCAGAAGTTCACACACTCTCCGGAGGCTCCTTGGCTCAATGGCAGGAAGTCATTGGTGGCTTCCACCTTCAATCCCAAAAGGTCACTGCCGTCCAGTGGATTCCAACCACAGTGACCCTGTATGGAGTTTTCAAGACTGTAAATGTTCATGGGAGCCAGCAGTCTCATTGTCCCCCTTGGGACAGGGAGCTAGCAGCCCGTTTTGCCACCAGGGCTCCTTCCTCTCTAATTCTGGATCCAGTCCCTCTGAATATCCTGCCCTGCCCTTGTCTAGGCTTCTAAAATGCGTTCCACGCTGCTTATGTTAGTCTGGGTGCATTCGAGAAACAAATCCACAGAAACACGTATGTATAAGAGAGTTGTATGTAAAGGGTGAGTGCACATCAAGAAAACATGCTCACATGTGCTTATGCACCTGCTTTGTCTTCAGCGATCATGTTGGTGTAGGCTGGTGTGCTTTTTCCATGTGGACTTTGTTGTTTCTTATCTACATGGCCCCCTGTTTATCTTCCAGCCTTTAAGACCCCAGACGCTATATGCTTTGATAGCCGGGCACCATGGTGCTTAACTACTACACCACCAGGGTTCATTAGCATGTGACTTATCTCCTGTCATTCACACTAGATGCTCAAAATAGCAGGAGACCAGGTTTCTCCTTTGTGGCCACACCAGGTACTGACAGAACCAAGAACAGAGACACAGTTATATATCTTGACTATCATTTGCATATTATATGCCAGGAATCCCTAGGAAGTGTCTTGGAATTGTTCTACTCTGGTTCAAATTTCACACACCCTCCCAGTTTCCATACTGACTCTGCCAAACCCCTAGTAACTGATTTGCACCTCCTATCAACTTGGAGAAAACACCCTAGGCATGATATAGAAGTGGACATGCTTGGTACCCAGAAAACCTGTTCAGTGTTTTGAGGGCGGCTCAGCAAACAAAATGGGCACAGTGATTAAGCATTCAGCTGCTAACACAACACTCAACTCTGTAGTGGTTCTGCAAGAGAAGGATATGGTAGTTGACCCCCCCAAAAGAGTTACAAACTTGGAAACCCTACAGGTATTTGTATAGGGTCGCTATGTGTTCCAATTGAGATGATTGTCATAGGTTGGGTTTGGTTCAACCCGTCTTACTGAGGAGACTCCTTCTTTACACGCAATCAGTTACTTTAGAGGAAAAAGACATGCCTGTCCCAGAACAATCCAAGGACTGGTAAAGGCAACACCCACAAAGACACTCCCTCTGCCTGCCTAACTCTAAAATGCTGCCCATAAAACACTCTGCCTGGTAATATCTGGGCAGCACACTGGGAAGGTGCAGCAAATGTGTGTTGAATGTATGAGGCCATTTCATAGTTTGGTTGCACGATCAGGGTGTCTGTCATAAAGCCCATCTCTTTGACTCCACCTCTCAGCAGAGATGAACACAAGCTTCCCGTTTTTTGCTCGGCAATGTCCTTGTCAAATAAAAGTTCCTTGTAGATCAGTAACTTGCCACAGAGCAAAAGATATGGGAAGAGGCTCATCTTTCTCCTGGCTATGAAATAGAATGGCAACCCCCTCCCTTCAACACACACACACACGCACGCGCACACACACACCCCTGCCTTACAACTACATTCGGTTGATTAGCAAACAAAGCTCTACAACCCAACTATGTGTTTTTCTTCTCCAGAGGAATGACGGACTTATATACCCTGCATTGTCTTTTTTTTAATGGAATTGCCCCAGTTCTCCTCACCTTTCCTTAGATATTGCAGTGAACTATTAGATGACTGCAGGTATTGAAAACTAGTATTGATTTCCAGTTTGTGTCACCTTTGGCTTTTAGCACCCTCCACTTCTCTAGTAAGCTTTCCATTGCTTTGGGGAAATTTTCTCTCTCTGAATTTATTATGTGAGGGTGATAGTGTAATAATCAATGTGCCTATGGAGGACTATCCTTCATGACCTAAACTCATTAAGGGGTAGTGCCTGATGGAGCATCAGGTTGGAGGAAGGCCTATTAACAACCTGCATTATACAGATGACACAATTTTGCTGAAAATGAGAAGGACTTGATTCACGTGCTGATGAAGATGAAGGATTAAAGCCTTCAGTTTGGATTATGACTCAATGTAAAGAAAGCCCAGACCCTTACAACTGGACCTATTGATAACATCATGATAAATGGAGGAAAGATCGAAATTGTCAAGGATTTTGTCTTGCTTGAATCCACAATCAATTCTCATGGAAGCAGCAGAGAAGAGAACAAATGACACATTTCACTAGTCAAATCTGCTACACGAGACCTCTTTAAAGTGTTGAAAAGCAAGAGATTACTTTGAGGACTGGGGCGGGTTGACCCAGGCCATGGTATTTTCAACTGTCTCATATTCATGTGAAAGTTGAAACCTGAATAAGGAAGACCAAAGAAGAATAGATATATTTGATTAGTAGTGATGTAAAAGAGTAATGAATGTACCATGGACTGCCAAAAGAACAAACCCATCTAACTTGGATGAAGTACAGCCAGAATGTTCCTCAGGGCAAGGATAATGAGACTTCGCCTTAACTTTGACATGTTGTCCGGAGAGATCAGTCCCTGGAGCAGGACATCGTGTTCTGGAAAGTAGAGGGGCAATGAAAAGAGGAAGGCCCTCAACAAATGGGATTGACACAGTGGCTGCAACAATGGGCTCAAACTTAAGAACAACGGTGAGAATGGTACAGGACCGGGCAGTGTATGATTATGTTGTATGTATGGTCACAATGAATCCAAACCCTCCCTATGACACTGAACAACAACAACAACAACAACAACAACAACAACCTGACTGAATCCTCTAGGAGGACTCTTGAATGTGAGAAAAATGGAACGAAGCCAGAGGAAGGATTGGAGGATGTCTTAAGTTCCTGTCTTAATCTCCTTAACCAAAAATTATCCAACAAGTCAGTAGCCTTAAAACACTTTTCTCCCTGCTTTGGAGCTTACAGGTTCAAATTTGGGGTGCGACTCTAGGTCAAGGTCCTTCTTTGTGGATACCAGAAAGTTCCTTGGCATTCCTCTCTATCTTTCTCCCCGTACTGTGTGTTACTGGGTCTATCCTGGCCTTTAACTCAGAAGTGTTTAGGTTTAGGCTCAAGCCTATTCTCATATGGCCTCATTTTTTTTAACATTTTATTAGGACTCATACAACTCTTATCACAATCCATACATATACATATATCAATTGTATAAAGCACATCTGTACATTCTTTGCCCTAATCATTTTCTTTTTTTTACATTTTATTAGGGGCTCATACAACTCTTATCACAATCCATACATATACATACATCAATTATATAAAGCACATCCGCACATTCCCTGCCCCAATCATTCTCAAAGCATTTGCTCTCCACTTATGCACTTTGCATCAGGTCCTCTTTTTTTTTTCCCCTCTCTCCCCGCTCCCCCCTCCCTCATGTACCCTTGGTAATTTATACATTGTTATTTTGTCATATCTTGCTCTATCCCGAGTCTCCCTTCCCCCCCTTCTCTGCTGTCCATCTCCCAGGGAGGCGGTCACATGTGGATCCTCGTAATCAGTTCCCCCTTTCCAACCCACTCACCCTCCACTCTCCCAGCATCGCCCCTCACACCTTTGGTCCTGAAGGTATCATCCACCCTGGATTCCCTGTGCCTCCAGCCCCCATATGCACCAGTGTACAACCTCTGCCCTATCCAGCCCTGCAAGGTAGAATTTGGATCATGGTAGTTGGGGGGAGGAAGCATACAGGATCTGGGGGAAAGCTGTGTTCTTCATCGGTACTACCTCGCACCCTGACTGACCCATCTTCTCTTCTAAACCCCTCTATGAAGGGATCTCCAGTGGCCATACGGCCTCATTTATATTACAAAAGAACTCCCTTCTTTTCAAACAGGATCATGTCCACCAAGGTTCAAATTTCTCACATATTTTGAGGGGGCTACAGATCAATCCATAATGGTTCTTTTGGGTAGCTGTAACAAATGGCTACCAATCGAGTGACTTAAACAGCAGGCATTTGTTCTCTCACTTTTCTGAAGGACAATGGGTTAAAATTAAGGTGTGGGCAAGATTCATTCCTTCTGAGAACTCTGAAGGAGAATCAAAGTAGCCTCTCTCTGCTTCCGGTCACTGCTGCTAATCCTTGATATTTCTTGGCTTATAGATGCACTGATCCAATCTCTGCCAGTGTCTTCACACGGGGTCTCTGTGTGCCCACTCCTCTTCTTATAAGAACACACCAATCAGTGCATGTAGTATCCATCTGAAATCTAAACCCAGAAAGATGGAGCTCTTGAAATACTTATCTAAGCACATCTGCCAAGACCTCCTCTCCAAGTAAGGCCATAGCCTCAGGTCCCATGTGAACATGAATGGGTGTGTGTGAATGTGATTTAATGTACTACAGAGGGCACGCTTTGGCCTCAGGAGGAGTGTTTCGCCATTACCTGCTTCACAGCCCTGAGATTGCCCAGGCATTTGCCACATTTTCTTGTCTTCCCAACATTTATCCACCATTAGGCCTTTTTCCCTAAGTTAGTCAAGCGTCAGTTTCTGTCACTTGTGATCATGACCCTCCCTCCCGCCCAGGTCACAAATTTAAAGTGACACAGGCAGTTTCTTTAATGGGCACTATGTTATCCTGACTAGCAAGCATTGCTAAGGAGGGAGGATGAATCAGGGAGAACCCGCTTGCTTCATCTAGCTTCGGGGCAGTCCACAGAGGATTGATCCCTGAGCCACTAACGAATTTTGCAACTGTCACAGAACAATGCAAATAAGTAAGATCCACATCTGCTGAACACCATCATGAGGTCAAACTGTGTGTAAATAAATGCCTGTTTCAAAGAGTGAGTAAATCCTAAGGTAAGGAGTGACAGGGCTTTGTTGGCATAAACCCAGCAAGGCATTATGGGTCAGATATTAATGAACTCATGCTCCTGGGCCTCACAGAGCCCCAGCTCAACTGCTTCAGCTTGTTGACAAACTGAACTCAGGGTACCCGGAGAGAGCACTACCATTTTGATGAACAAGGTTGGTTGGGGATGATGCTTCCTAACTTGCATTTTAATATAAATTTGATGCTTCATCTGAGCAATGTGGAAAGAGCATTCAGATAAAAGAGAGGGACAAACATCAAGTGACCAGAGGATGAAACTTCTATCTAATCTGTGCCCACTGGAATTGCTTCTTGGGAAGGTATTTTTTGGGGGTGTGGGGTTGTTCCCCTACCCTGCTCCAAGCGTTCCTCCTCATGCCCACCCCCACCCCAGCATACATCCTACTTGGAGAATGTCTCTGAATAATGAAGTTTTAATAAATGAAGCTTTAATGAGCCTGATAGTCTGCCTAAGACCCCTTCAAACTGTAGTCTTTCATTTGTATTCTTCCATCCTTTTTGAAGAAATGAACCTGATGGCAGGTAGTATGTTTCCTTTCCAGGATGAGCTGATAGAGCCTCTCGCTGCTGCAGTGGGAGGTGAAACATTAAAAGGCCCTCTGTGGCCATGAGACATGCCCACTCTCCAAGAGACACTGGGCAGGTTTTCTGAAGCTCCTCAGAATTGACTAGTGGCCCTGGTCCACCCATCTCAACCAAGCCAGTCTTCATTTGCACTGCATGCCCTCTCTGAGCTCCAACTGCATGCTTCATTTGAGGATGACAAAGCCTCTATTGTCTGAGAAGATGCGCAGACATATGAACTAATCAATGCTCCCCCTGTCCCCGGGGAGTGTGAAATTCTCCCATCATGACCCACCAGCTTCCCTGGAAATTCCTGTCTTAACTCAGGCACTTAATATCAATGGTGTCTCTGCTTCCTTCCTTCTTGCACACACCCCCAGGCATTAACTGTCATCCTTCCTCTCCCTAAAATATACTTTGAATCTATTCACTTCATGCCATCCCTACTGCCCCAAGGTGTGTCTTGCATTGACTATGAAACTAGATTCTGTATCCATTTTCCAGGGCTGTCAAAACAAAGCATCGTAAATCAGGTGGCTTTTAAGAACAGTCCACCACCTGTCTATCAGTTCGTGGTGCAGTGGTAGCTAGAGTGCTGCTGTGAAATTGGAAGCTGTGCCACCGATATGACAAACCCCAGAAGGGTCAGCAATGATGGGCAGGCTTCAGTGGAACCTCGAGCCCTGTGGTGCTCAACCTTCCTTTAATACAATTCCTCATGTTGTGGTGACCCCCAACCATAAAATCATTTTCCTTGCTACTTCATAACTGTAATGTTGCTACTGCCATGAATCAGGTGACTCGTGTTAAAAGGTCGCTGGACCCCAAAAGGGGTCACAACCCACAGATTGAGAACCACTGCTCTAGCCTAAGGCAGACTAGGAAGAAAGACCTGGTGATCTACTTCCAAATATTAACAAATGAAAGCCTTATGGGTCACAACAAAATATGGTCCTATAGAGTGCTGGAAGATGAGCCACTGACCTGCACACAACAGCTACAAAAATAGACTCAAACACACCAACAAAGGCCTGCTGAACTCCAAAGCCCTAACAAACCCACTGCCCTCAAGTCCATGCCAACTCATAGCGGCCCTATAGGACAGGGGCGAACTGTGTATTAGTCTGGGTATGCTAGAGGAAAATCGAGGGAGACGCATGTGTATGAGAGAGAGTTGGTGGTTTTTAAAAATCATTTCCCTATTATTTAATCATTATATTAGGGATTCATACAACTCTTATCACAATCCATCCATCCATCCATCCATTATAAGGCACATTTATACATTCATTGCCCTCATCATTGTCAAAACATTTGCTCTCCACATAAGCCCCTGGCACCTGCTCCTCATTTTTCTCCTCCCTTCCTACTCCCCCCTCCTTAGGAACCCTTGATAATTTTATTGGGGGCTCATACAACTCTTATCACAGTCATTCCATCCATCCATCCATCCATCCATCCATCCATCCATCCATCATCCATCCACCCATTGTGTGTCAAGTACATTTGTACATGTGTTGCCCTCATCCTTCTCAAAATATTTGCTTTCTACTTGAGCCCTTCGTATCAGCTCCTCATTTCCCCACTACCATCCTCCTCCCCCTCCCTCATAAATCCTTGGTAATATATAAATTATTTTGTCATATCTTACAGGTCAAACATCTCACTTCCCCCACTTTTCTGTTGTCTGTCCCCCAGGGCAGAGATTTTATGTAGATCCTTGTAATCGATTCACCCTTTCTACCCCACCTTCCCTCCACCCTCCTGGTATTGCCACTCTCACCACTGGTCCTGAAGGGATCATCTGTCGTGGATTCCCTGTGTTTCCAGCTCCTCTCTGTACCAGAGTACATGTTCTGGTCTAATTCTACCTTATAAATCCAGAGAGAGAGTTTTATATCAAACAGTAATTGTACATTAAGCAAACGTCCCAGCCCAGTGCACATCAAATCCATAAGTCTGATATTAGCCCATATGTCTGATACCAATCTATAAATTCCTTTTCAGACCCATAAAACATGTGCAGTGATGCTGAATGCAGGATACTCACAGGCCAATGGGTGGAAAGTCTTGTGGATCCAGTGGCATTGTAAGCATCTCAGTGCTGGCAGCGATCTCTCTGAGGCTTCTTTGGCTTCAGAGGTCTGGTCGCATCCATTTGGCTTGCCTTCTGCAATGTCTCCCAAGGAGTAGCAGAGAGAGAGAGAGAGCGAGAGGTGTCTTCCACCTCCAAGGAGGAAGTACCAGATTTCTCAGAGTTCTCAGAAGGAGGCTATGCCCACATAAAAGTCTCACTGACTTTCTCCAGATTGGCAGCCTAAACTCCACGCCTACACTCCTAATCCTTAACTTGACACAAGATTAGGTGACTACCACAGGCTCCTAATCCATAACAAGCCCATTTATTTTTTTCCTGCATACCGACACCAATCCAATACCCAAAGCTTTACCCAATGGGTGGAGATCTACTTCTAAAACATGAATATAGAAAAATCGCTTTCGCTTGAAGGCTCTCAAGGAAATGCTCACTGAAAACTCCATTCCTATTATCTCACCTCCCCCAAATTAGTCTTCTTCTGGGCTTTCAGTCACACCAAGATCTCTCCTGCCCCAAGGCCTTTACATGCACTGTCACCTCTTCCAAGCCCTGAAGTGCCAAGTTCAAAGTTCCAGTTAATCTCCCTGATCCTGAATTTTAAGAACTGTGTGTGTGGGAGGGAAGGGGTTGGGCTGTTTGTTGAACTGCTGGGTTTTGGAGCCATTTGTCATGCAACCTCATTTTGTCAATGACTGGTTAATTAATGCAGCATTCATTTGCCCTTCTTCCACTCACAGCACATGGCTTGTATCTTTGGGATCACTCTTCCACCATGCTCCATCTCCATGCTTCTGCTGGCATTGACCCAATCTGCCAGCTCCAGGCCTGGCTAGTCAGGGCATGACTTTCCTCTGTCCAAAGGGACTGGGTCAGACTCAGTATGAGACTCATGCTAGGTTAATGATATCTAACCCCAAAAAATGCCCCAGAAACAATTGCCCCATTGCCAATGAGTCCATTTTGAATCATAGAAGGTCCCTGTGGGGTTTCTCAGACTGTAAATATTTATGTGAGCAGAAAGTTCCATCTTTTTCCCTATGAGGTAGCTGGTAGGGTAGCACTGCCAACCTTGCAGTTAGCAATCCAATGCTTACCTGATAGTACCACCAATGATTAGAAAGGAAAAGAGCCTCTCTCTAATAGAATTCCTGAGCTTCTAGATAAAACTACAGCTGTCATCAGGAAGCCTGCGTGAAACTCAAAAGGAAACAGCTCTGAAAGGAAAAGGTTCAAACTCTGATGGTCTCAACTGAGTGCCAGAACCCAGCTATTCCTGATGCTCTGTCTCCAGACTTACAAATTCCATAAACCTACCCATTAATTCCTTCTCCTGCTCCTTCCCTTCTCACGCCCCAAGGTACTTTGACTTAGCTTTGAAGGCACTCACAACTTCACGGGTTCTGCCTTGCACAGGTGTCTGCTTGCTTCCAGTTCAGTCCTGACATTGTCCCTATCTTTAGCCATGTTAGGCTTGCGTCCTAGAGCTTTCCTTTGCTTGTCTCCCTATTGCTCTTGTCCTATGAAGTCTGTGGCTTTATCTTTAAGTCTAAGTCCTGCCCTTTCGTTTTCGTAGAAATCTGTCTCTGTATCTTGGCTCATGGCAGGTTGTGTCCTTCAAAGATGACTGTCCTAATGTTGCACATCGCATATTCTCTTGTTACAAGATGAATTTGTGTTCATTTTTCCAGAAACAGGGCCTGCTTTCCCTCTTCCTTGCATCTTGGCAGGCCTTTGACTATGGCAGAAGTGTTGCTCTGTGACTTCCACCTGGTCGTATTGGGTTGTTCACCATTGGGACCCTGTTAGGATGTTGCAAGGAAGACCAAGCCAAATGAAAATGTCACATAGAGGGTTCTTCTTGAGCTCCAACCAATAGAAGTATCAGTCGTGTGAGGGAGTGAGTCTTAAGAGAGCTGCAGCCTCTGTCCTTTGAGCTACCCCAGCTAATGCTTGATGAAGCCAAAACTAGTGTCCTCGCTGAGCTCTGCCCAGATTGCAGATTTGTGAGCAAAATTGATATTATCATTACTTTAAGATGTTATTTGTGGGGATAATTTCTGTTAGCAGCAGATTATCAGAATACTGCCTAATCAGACTGCATTGCCAGTTTTACTCTCTCTCTCTCCATATATAGATATAGATATCCTCCACTCATCTGTCAGTTGGTTGTACTATAATGGTTTGTGTATTGTTATGGTGCTGGAAGCTCTGTTCCCAGAATTTCAAATACTAGCAGGATTGCCCATGGTGGACAGGTTTCAGTGAAGCTTCTAGACTAAGACAGACAAGGAAGAGGGGCCTGCTAGTCCACTTCCAAAAATTACTGAAAGAAAACCTTATGGATCACAAGAGAACACTGACTGACTAATGTGTTTTGGACACACTATCAGGGGACAATTGCTAGAGGAAGACATCATATTTGATGAAATAGAGGGACATGGGAGATCCTTATTGAGGCACATTGACCTAATCGCTGCAACAATGGACTTCAACATTCAGGAATGTGTGACGATGGTGCAAGGTCAGACAGCACTCCATTCCATTTCATATAAGGTCTCCATGGATCACAGTAGACTTGATGGCACTCTCTATATGTTTGTCTTCAGTGACTTCCCAGAGGGCTGCTCTGCCTGGCAGCCTCTATTCTTCATGCTTCCAAATGGGGAGCACAACAGGTCCATAGTCACTGATATTCCCCTCAATCCCCAGGTCAAGTAAGGAGGCATGAAACTAACTATGTTGTTCTCTTTGCCTTGTCTCTCTTCCTTTTCCCCTCCTCCAACAGGGCTAGAGGGGGTAAATACTTACCTTGCAGTCTAGAAGAGAATTTCTTCCACACCAAAATCTTCTCCTTCCTCAAAAGGCACATACATGCTTTTCTCCTTGTTTTGAATTAAAATGGCAGATGGGATGGTAGGAAAGAAAATGAACTAGTCTAACAGAATGGCCAAACAGATTTACCTTCCACATAAGAATGCAAATAACTCCTCAATCTTGTTATAGAGTCATGATATGATGAGCTCCATCAAAGCAGAGTAGAACACCACGGAGGTCAGACCAGAAATACCATATTGAGTTGATTTTGTGTGAGAGATTCTAGTTGCTAATTATACTATTCATAACAGACAGATGGCAGGTATAGAAGCCCAGACTTAAAATGTCTTTATCTAATTGCCTGCCTAAATATATATTTGCAATATGGTCCTCAAAGGGAATACTTTCTTTACCTTAAATTCCATTTCTTTTTCCCCTTTTTTATGTAATTTTATTGAAGTATCATTGATGTATAATAAACCATAGTGTGTTTTGCTCTTTGAGGTTTTTAAAAAGAATCATTTTATTGGGGGCTCCTACAACTCTTATCACAATCTATACATACATCCACTGCGTACATTTGTTGCCATCATCATTCTCAAAACATTTGCTTTCTACTTGAGCCCTTGGTAGTAGCTCCTCATTTCCCCTCCTTCCCCCTTCCCCTCCCTCATGGACCCTTGATAATTTATAAATTATTATTCTGTCCTATCTTACACTGTCCGACATCTACCTTCACCCACTTTTTTGTTGTCCCTCCCTCATGGAGGAGGTTATATGTAGATCCTTGTAATCAGATCCCTCTTTCTACCCCACCTTTCCTCCATCCTCCTGTTATTGCTACTCTCAGCACTGGTCCTGAAGGGTTCATCTGTCCTGGTTTCCCTGTGTTTCCAGTTCCTATATGGACCAGTGTATATTCTCTGGTCTAGCCAGGTTTGTAAGGTAGAATTGGGATCATGATAGTGGGCGCGGTAGCATTTAGGAATGAGAGGAAAGTTGTATGTTTCATCGTTGCTACACTGCATCCTGACTGGCTCATCTCCTCCCAGCGACCCTTCTGTAAGGGGTTGTCCAGTTGCCTACAGATAGATCTTGGATCCCCTAACTGTACCCCCCCCTCATTCACAATGATATGATTTTTTTGTTCTTTGATGCCTGATACCTGATCCCTTCTACATCTTGTGATCACACAGGCTGGTGTGCTTCTTTCATGTGCGCTTTATTGCTTCTAAGCTAGATGGCCACTTGTGAACCTTCTAGTTTTTAAAACCCTAGACTCTTTATCTTTTGATAGCTAGGCTCCATAAGCTTTCTTCACCTCATTTGTTTATACACCCACTTTTTGTCTTGAGTGATTGTGTCGGGAAGGTGACCATCATGGAATACCAGTTCCTTAAATTCCATATCTATAGGCTTAAGTCTTACCCACAGGAAACCTATTTTTATTTTATCCCTGGAACAAAGTCTTGCAATAATTTTCTCTTTTTGGGTAAGTCCATCCTCAATCACTTATCCTTTAACATTTGCAAGAATTTATCTGTAACCAACCCCATTTACATAGTCTCATTCATGCTATTTCCACAATAATTGCTAATAACCCTATTTTTTAGAATCGGCAGAAAGCATCAGTATCAATATCCCATTGCCACTGAGTTGATTTCAACTCATGGGTACCCTATAGGACAGAATAGTATTGCCTCATAGGTTTCCAAGGCTGACAAAAAATCTCTTTATTGTGAGTTGGGTGAAGGTTTACAGAATACATCCGTTTTCCATTTGACAGTTCACACATATTTTGCTTCATGATATTGACTGCAATCTGCTCAACGTAATATCACTTATCGCACTTCCTCCTTGTATTTCCTGTTTCCATTCCCCCTTCTTTCCTGACCCTTCTGAACTTTATCTTTGAATAAATTATATCCTTTTGATTCAAATAGTTGATTAGTGTTACTTTTTACCTTATAGATCTACCTATTGTTTGGCTGAAGATTGAGCCAAGGGAGTGAGTTCAGTTCCAGATCTGAAGGTGCCTAAGGACAACAGTCTTGTGGGTTCCAAGAATCTCTCTCTGAGCAATACCACTGAACATTTAAAATAAGTTTAAACTTTGTTGCACATATTTCTCCTATTCTATCCCAAAATTCCAAAGCAAACTCATTATCATTGTGTTGAAGCTGACTCATAGAGACCCTACAAGATAGAATAGAACTTCACCCTTTGATTTTTCCAAGGCTTAAATCTTTACCAGAGCAGACAAACTCATATTTCTCACATGGACCAACTGATAGGTTAGAACCACTTTCTTTGCGGTTAGGAGATCAATGAGGAGTCCACTCTGCCATTAGAGCTCGTTAAGAATGCGATCCAGGATCCCCTAATGCTATCCCTCTCAGATCAGTTGGTAGTGGTAATAAATGTAAATCTTAAGGGGGTCAGACTGCCACATCGTAACTCTTCCTTGGGGAAGATGGTGGGTTTGAACTGCTGATTGATTAGCCCTTAAGTGCTTAATTACTGCCTCACCAGGGTTCTCCTTAACATCAGAACAGTGGACACTTATTGGTTTATCTTACTGGTCTCTGTTCCCTAAAAATTGCACTTCATCCACAGGGTTTTCTTCCACAACACACAGCTGCTAGTGTTTTTGGTTTGTTTTTCCACATGACTTCACCTTCCTGGTCAAAGCTGATTTGTCCAGGGCTAAACACACAATGAAAACATAGCCATATTTGCACACTACAAAATTTGAAGTGAGACAGCAAGCTATTTGTTGAGTTTTTTGAATGACTGAAGTCTAAAAGGAAGTGTTATGATACAGGAAACAGTGAGTTTTGATGTCCAGGATCTATGCTGGGGACCCAGTTGGCACTCCGAGTGACTATTCAAAGGGATGGTATGAATTCTCCTCTTCCATGACCTACACATATAATAGATATAACCACTAAGTCCATGATTTGACAAATGTCTTGTGTGATTGAGTTTGGGTTCCCCATAGGATTAGATCCTGAGACAAAGGTTTTAATTAAGCCATTTTCTGGGGAGATATCAATAAGGAAATGGGAAATAGAAAAGGGAAAGAAGGCAGCCAATGAAAAGTACATTATCAAACAATTTAAAATTGTGAGCAACTGAAGGTTAATCTTACTGGAGACACTGTAGAAAATCCACTAGTTATTCTGCCCAGAATGTGAGGGAGTGTGGCTATTTGTCCAACAACTCCTATGGGTCATTGGTTAAGGGTTACTCCAGGAAGCAAGAATTAACTCCACAACCTCCTAAGCCATGCATGCTCAGGTACAGTGGTCTACAGAAACTAGAGAAAGCAAGAAGAGAGATGTACTGGCCATTCGGAATTAGGCTAGCATGCCAAGTTGTCAGACATGTCAGGTTCTTGAACTATCATAACTTGAAAGTCATCATGATCCTGTGAGATATACCACTGGTATTTCAAACACAAGCATAGTTACCCGTGGTGGAAAATTTTCAGAAAAGCTTACAAGCTAAATAGACTAGAAAGAATAACCTGCCAATCTACATCTGAAAAAAATAGTGGTGTTTGTGGAGCACATTGATAGCAGTGGAATATTGTTTCATATAGTGCAGGATGATGAACCCCTCAAGTTGGAAGACACTCAAAATATAATTGGGGAAGAGCTGTCTCCTCAAAGTAGAGTTGACCTTAGTGATATAAAGTTTTCAGGACCTATATTTGTTGATGTGGCAATGACTCAAAATGAGAAGAAACAGCAGTACTGCAATAACCACTAACAAGAAGATGGGATGCATGAAATATGGATCTAGAAAAATTGGAAGCCATGAAAAAATGGAACACATAAAGATCAAACACTCTAGGTGTTATTGAACTGAAATAGACTGGTATTGGCCATTTTGAATGTCACAATAATATGGTTTACATACCAGAGTAACAAATTTGAAAGGAATGGATGACTTTCATGTTAAAAAAGAGAATGTTTCAACATCGATTCCAATGTTCACCATTGTTAGGTGTAGGATATATTACACCTACAAGGATGAATAATTAATAAAGTTATTATTCAAATTTACACACCAACCACTAATGCTAACAATAAAGCCATTGAGGGTTTTTACCAACCTTTTCAGTCTGAAATTGATGAAACATGCAATCAAGATTACTGATGACTTGAATGCAAAAATTGGAAACTAAGGAGGAGGATCACTAGTTAGAAAATATGGCCATGGGGATGGAAGCCACATGGGAGATCTCATGATAGAATTTTCCAATAAGGATGGCTTATTGATTGAACATTTATTTTTCAGGGATGTAAACAGTAACCATAGACATGGATTATGTATATTGGATAGAAATACACAGGAATTAAATCAACTATATCTGTTGAAATAATCTACTATACATACTCGAGTATAACCCAAGGCAACTAATTTTACCCCCCAAAGCTGGGGTGCTTTTTCAGCATAAAAAATGTGCTGAAAAATCTCGGCTTATACTCAAGTATTTACGGTATAAAGAAGTTCAATATCATCAGTCACGAGACTGGAGACGAACTGTGGAACAAACCATCAATGGCAAATTCAACTCGAATTCCAACAAAATTAAAACAAGTCCCCAAGAGTCAAAGTATGAATTTGAGTATATCTCATCTAAATTAGAGGCTACTTCAAGAAGAAAGTTGACACATTGAACACAAATCACCTGAGATGATACGAGTTCTGCAATAATATCAAGAACATCATAAATAAAGAAATTCAAAGATAATTAAAAAGATAGAAACTAAAGAAAAGACAAAACGGATGTCACCTTGAATGTGGAGTAGCTGAAGCCAATGAAAGAAATGATGAAGTACGAAAAAGAGAGAGAGAAATATAGAAATAATTGATGAAGTAAAGACGCTGAATAAAGAAGCTGAACATAAAATTTCAAAGGGGAATTCAAAAAGATGGAATAAAGAATTATATTAAAAGGTGCAAAGACCTGGAATTAGGACAGCAAAAATGAAAAGCATGTGCATTTCACTAGCTGAAAAAATTGAAGAGAAATTCAAAATACAGAATTACACAGATAGCATCAAAAGAAGATGAAAGGGATTCACTGACCACATGAAGCCCAGGCTCCACAGCGCTGAGTCCAGAAGACCAAGGTAGCATAGGGTTCTCACTGCAGATTGCTCTGAAAGTGCTCACAGTAGTAGGCCCTGGATCAACTGGGGAAAATGTAGAACTCAAAATAAGAAGACTAACCTTAGGATATGATAGGCACTAGTGGAATTCCCATTTGACACCTGACCTCACCTCCATGGCTCAACTTTCAGCCCCCAAATAGGAGACCTATACTGTCAACGATGTACAATTCAGAGCCCAGCATTTGTCAGGGAGTTACTCAGAAGGCAGGAAGGCATGGGAACGAAAGACCAATGGAAACGGCAAACAAAGGGAGGGAATAGGAAAAGTAGTATTGCATTGTAGGTATTGCAATCAATATCATAAAACATTGCATGAATTGTAAAGAAAATCAATTTACTCTGTAGATTTTCCCTCACATCACAATCAAAACAGTGTAAAAAGAAAATAAGTCATATGAACGAGTACACTGGTAGATCTTGCTGAAGACCAATTTCCAGTGTTAAAAGATGTCACTTTGAGGAATAAGGCACAGCTGAGCCCTAGTGGTATAGTGGTTACAAACATAATGCATCAGAACCAACCCGGTTGGGTTGCTCAACACAAGATCAGCAGTTCTGCTCCCATACAAAGTTCCAGTATTGGAAACCCACAGGGATATCTCTCCCCTGTCCTATAGAGTTGCTAAGGGTTGGAATCAACTTGATGGCAGAGAACTGGATGTAATCCAGGCTGACTAGAGACACAAATCAAGTGACACTCATATATGTGCAATAAATAGTTTTTAATCAAGAAGTCATTATAGTATTTCTATTTCAAGGAAATATCCCAGGCCAGTCCAACTCAAGTCCATAAGTCCAACACTAGCCCATAAGTTCCTTTCCAACTTACGCAGTTACATGCAATGATGCAGAATGCAGGGATGTCAAAGGCCAGTGATTGCAATGTCGTGTGGACCCAAGGTCGATGGAAGCATGGCAAGACTCTGGCAGCTCTCAACGTGGGCAGGAAGCAGTCAGGTGAATGCAAAAAGAAGGGGAGGTTCCCAGGGCCCTCCTTATGAGAAGGCCATGGCCACAAAGAGGCACCATCAGACTATGGTGTGATTGACAGATTGGATACCAACCTTACACTTTTACATATCTTCAAACTGACATAAAATTATATAACTATCATACTATGGCATTTTCAATCACCTCATATGTACTTGAAAATGGACAATAATTATGAAAGATAAAATAAAAGTTGATGTCTTTGAATTATGATGCTGGTGAAGAATATTGAATATTCCATGGACTTTCAGAAGAAGGAACAAATCTTTCTTGGCGGAAGTAGAGCCAGAATGCTTCCTAGACGTGAGAATGGCAAGACTTCATATCACATACTTTGGACATGTTAACAGCTGAGCATAGTCCCTAGAGAAGGATATCATACTTGGTAAAGTGGAGTGGTGAAAAAAAGAAGAAGGTCCTCAATGGGATGAATTGGCATACTGGCTGCAAAAATGGTCTCCAACATTCACTGTGAGGAAACAGGCTGTGGGTGCTATGAGTTAGAGCCAAATTAACAGTGTCTAACAATGACAACTCCCCTCCCGTGCCCCATCTGTCAATTTGCTGCACTGTGGTAGCTTGTGCTTTGCTGTGATGCTGGGAGTTAGTCCACTAGTACTTCAAATACCAGGCAGGATCACCCACGGTGAACAGATTTCAACACAGCTTCCAGACTAAGAACTGACAGGACGACAAAACAATCAGTCCACTTCTGAGGGATTCACCATTGAAAACTTTATGCATAGCAGTAAAATATTGTCTGATATAATGCCAGAAAATGAGCCCCTCAGATTGCAAAACAATCAAAATATCACCGAGAAGGAGAGCTTCCTCAAAGTAGAGTCCACCTTAATGATAACTCAAAACCTCACAACAGGAGCTGTAGATAACATCATAATAAATGGAGAAAATATGGAAGTTATCAAGGATTTCGTCTTGCTTAGATTCACAACTAATGCTCATGGAAACAACAATCAAAAAACCAAATAACATATTGCATTAGGCAAATCTACTGCACATAACCACTTTAAAGTACTGAAGATCAAGAATTTCACTTAGGATTACGTTGCGCCTGGCCCAAGGCATGGCATTTTCCGCCACACCTTATGCATGTGAAATTTGAACATTGAATGAGAACGACTGAAGGAGAACTGGTGCATTTGAATTAAGGTACTGACAAAAAATACTGAAAGTACCATGGGTGGAGAGAAGAACAAACAAATCTGTCTGAGAAGAAGTGCAGCTAAATGTTCCTTGGCAGATAGGATGGCGAGACTTCATCTCATGTACTTTGCAGATGTTATCAGGACAGACCAGTCCCTGGAGGACATCATACACATTACAGTGGAGGGGTTGCAAAAAGAGGAAGACACCCGATCAAATGGATCTAGACAATTCCTACAACAATGGACTCAAACATAACAAAATTTTTGAGTATGGGGTAGGACCAGGCAATGTTTCATTCTGTTGTGTAGGCATTATTATGAGACAGAACTGACTTGAAGGCATCTAGCAACAAAGTGTACTAAAGCTTCTGGCACCTTCATTTGCTAATGGATTATAATTCAAAATGAGAAAAATCATTGCAACCATTCATTAATAATCAGAACATCAAACGTGCAAAATAAGAATCTAGGAAAATTGGAAATCATAAAAAAACGGAATCTGACCTACAAAGATCAATATCCTAGGCATTGGTGAGTTGAAATAGTCCCTTTGAATCTTAAAATGATAAGAATGACTATGCTGACAATGACAAATTCAAAAGAATGTCTCTTTCATCCTCAAAAAGAGCATTTTTAGATCTATCTTGAAGTGCAATGCTGCCTGTGACAGAATAATATCTATCTTCATACACAAGGAAGGCCAGTTAATAGAACCATTATTCAAATTTTCTCACAAACCACTAAAGCCAATGAAGAATTGTACCAACTTCTTTAGTCTGAAATTGACCACACATGTACTGAAAATGCATTAATAATTGCTGACAATTGGAATGCACACATGGAAACAAAAAGGAAGGAAGAATAATTAGAAACTATGGCTTTGGGGATCGAAAAGAAGCTGAAGACTGCATGAAAGAATTCTGCAAGAGCAATAACTTCCTCATTGCAAACACCTTTATTCAACAACAGGAGCGGCATATATACATGTGGAAAACACAGGAATGGAATTGATTAAATCTGTGGGAAGACATGATAGAGAAGCTCAATATCATTGAGACAAAACAAGACCGGGGGCCAACTATGTAAAAGACTATCAATTACTAATATGCAAGTTCAAGTCAAACCTGAAGAAAATTAAAATAAGAACGCAAAAGAGCCCAAATACAGCCTATATTATATCTGTGGTCGGCTGGGGTTTCTAGAGAAACAAACCAGTGATACTGATACATGTAGAAGAAGGAAATTTATATCAATAAAGAATTTTACATTAAGAAGTCCACACAACAAGAAACCCCAGTCCAACTCCAGCCCATAAATCAGATGCAAACTAGAGGCCCTTCCAGACTCCTGAAGCTGTTGGAGGAATAGCCCAAGAAACAGGAAAACCACAGGTTGGTGGAGGCAGAGTTGGGAGAATCCAAAGTCAACAGGCAGTTGGCAGGCCACAGACAGCTCTTAGGGTCAGCAGGTCTCATGGTGATTGCCATCCCAAGAAGCCAGACGTAGGGTCCAGGGTCATTTCATCAGGAAGAAAAAGAGTGAGCCCATTCTCCACAGTCTACTTATAGCTATGAAATAGGTCATACCTCCAAGGAGAGTGTGACCTGCACCTTCTGAAGATCCTGGTCAAGCTAAATTGACACCAAACCTTACTATCACAATATCTCACCTGAATTTAGAGCCTATCTCAAGAATGGTTCGGACATATTGAACATTAATGATCAGCTACCAGAAGACTTGTGAAATAGCATCAAGGTCATCAATCTTTTTTTTTTTTTGTCATGTCACCTGTGGCTATTTATTTATTTATCATAAATCATTTTATTGGGGGCTCCTCAAAAAGATCATTAATAATACAGGAAAGAAAGAAAATACTACAGTGGATATCAGAGGAGACTGTGAAACTTGCTCTTGAACCTAAAGCAGTTAAAGCAAATGGAAGAAATGATGAAATAAAAGAGTTGAACAGAAAAATTTGAAAGGCCAGCTTGAGAAGATAAAGTAAAGAATTATATTGTAACATGTAAAGACCTGGAATTAGGAAAGCAAAAGGAATGAGTACGGTCAGCATATCATAAATTGAAAGAACAGAAGAAAAAATCCAAGCCTCGGATTACAATGTTCAAGGATTATTTATCAAACTATTGAATGATGTAGGGAGAATCCAAAGAATATGGACGGAGTGTACAGAGTCTCTGTTCCCAAGAATTAGTTGAGGTTCTACTAGTTCAAAAGGCCAAGAGGAAGTTGAAGCTGCAATGTAAGCATTAGTGAAAAGCAAGGAAGGGATAGGAATGGAAATATTTCAACACGCTCATGCAGTGATAGTCCATGTCAAGAAATTTGGAAGATAGCTATCTGGCCAACCAACTGGAAGTGATTAATATTTGTGTCCATTCTAAAGAAATATGACGCAACAAAATTTGCAAATTAATTTAAAATAACATTAATATGACATGCAAGTACAATTTTATTGACGATACCTTTAAAAGTAGTTATAGCAATATGTCAACAGGAAGCTGCCAGAAATCCAGGCTGTATTAAAAGAGGGCATGAGGCAAGGTATATCAATGCTGGTTTCAGATGGACCTTGGCTGAAAACAGAGGATACAAGGAAAATGCTTACTTATGTACTATTGACTATGCAGAGGATTTTACTGTGTATCATAACAAACTTTGGGTAGCATATGAATACATATGAGAACAATGGGAATTCCCGTACATTTAATTGTGCTCCTGTGGTACCTGTACACAAACCAACAGGAAGTGGTTCGAATAGAACAAGTGGATAGTGCGTGGTTTAAAATCAGGAGAGTGTGTGTTGTGGTTATATCCTTTCACCATATGTGTTAGACAGGGTTCTCTAGAGAAACAAAACCAGGACATTTATGATTTGATAGATAGATAGAACACGAAGGAATATAACAGCTAATTAGTCCACATAGCAGTACAGAGGACTCAGTTTAACTCACTTCCATGCAACAGTAAATATGGCAGTACAGCCAGGCAGCAAACTGCAGAACTAGGTAAGGCAGCCACACACTGGTCTGATCACCAGAGAGCAACTGAGAGATAGGTGTGGCTTGCTGAGCCATTTATCTCTTTGCCCACGAATCAAACTGCGAACTTATTAATCCCACATGTTCTTATTGGCCAGGTTGGCACTATAAACCTACCTATCTATCACACTATACTTATTCAAATAATCTGAGAAGCTGCTCTGTATGAAGAAGTTGAGGCATCTGGATTGGAGGAAGAATCATTAACAACCTGTATTATGCAGATGACCCAATCTTGCTGGCTGAAAGTCAATAGGCCTTGAAGTACTTACTGATAAAGCTCATATAGTACACCTTCAGTATGAATTAGTCTTCAACACTAAGAATACAAATGTCTTCTCAACTTGACAAATATAAACACACAACATCATTACAAATAGAGAAATGTAGCTAAACCCTATTTTACTTGGACCCACAATCAATACTCACAGAAGCAGCAGTCAATAAATCAACGTATTTCATTGGAAAAATCTGTTGTAAAAGACCTCTTTAAAATGTGAAAGAGCAAATGTTTTACTCTGGGGATTAGCAAATTATGCCTGCTTTTAGCCTTGATATTTTTAATCACCTTAGATGCATGTGAAAGGAGTCTTAATTTCAGTGTCTGGTATGGGTTGAATGACTAACATCAAGGTTGGTGGTTCAACCCACTTGCTGCTCCACAGAAGAAAGAGGAAGCTATTTGACCCTGTAAAGATTTACAGCCTTGGAAATCCTAGATGGTCACTATGAATAAGAATAGACTTGATGGTAATGTTTGACATATGCATGTGAAAGATGGAACATAAATAAGGAAGACTGAAGAAAATATGATGATGCCTTTAAAATATGATGTTGCAAATAATATTGAATATACCATGAATGCCCAGCAGAACAAAGAGGTCTATCCCGGAAGAAGTACAGCCAGAATGTATTTTAGAAGTGAGGATGGTAAAACTCCATTTCATATACTTTGAACATGGTATCAGGAGAAATTAGTCCCTAGAAAAGGACAAAATACTTGGTAGAGCATCGTCAAAAAACAGGTAAGCCCTGAATGAGATGGATCAACACAGTGGCTGTAACAATAGGCTAAAATATGACCATTGTGAGGATGTCACAGGACTAGAAAGGCTTTTATTCTATTGTGCATAGGGTCACTATAAGTGGCAGTGCGTGAGTTTTTGTTGATTAACAACACTGGGATATGAGCAATGTCCCCATGGCATATGCTAAACTGTCACCATGCTGGACACAGTTGATCTTTGTGGCTTTAGAGGGTAATTATTTAGAGGGTTATGATTCCACTGAATTTTTTTCTGTGTATTCAAACTATTCCATCCTAAGATTCCACAGATCTATCCAAACCAAGCTCACTGCCATTGAATCAATGCTAACTCATATCGACCCTACAGGACATGGGTAAAATTGTACCTGTGAAGTTCTGAGACTGTACCTCTTTACAGAGTAGAGTCCCATCTTTCTCCCGAAGAGCAGCCGGTGATTTCAAATTACCGACCGTGCAATTAGCAGCCCAATGTGTAACCAAGAACTATTCAGGGAAGCTAGAGGGAGAGCATGAAAAGAAATGAGTAGTTGAGGTGGTTGGATGCACATCCATCCCTTTGTTCTACTCTCTATGACTTTTTCTGAGTTCATTCAAAATGTAAATTAAGACACAAAATAGAATTCTATCCAACCCTGCTATATGCCTAAACAGTATCCATTTTTCTCATTCTTACTACTAATAGAAGCTCAATTTTGTTTAGGGTGATAATGTACCTACTTAAATCGCTCACTCCTAGGCTCCCTTGCAGCTATGCATAAGCATTTGACCCAGTTTGGGCCAAATATGTGTAGGTGAAAGATACTGAGTAGGACTCCCAAGAAAGTTTTTGTTGTTGTTTAAGGCAAAACACTTGTCTGGCATAACCCATTTCATTTTTGTCCTTGGCTCTTCTGCTGTCATGCTCCCTAGTCAGAATATTGAAAGATGAGAGAGTCACATAGGTTACATGAGTTTGGCAGACCAAAAAGCATGCATTCTCCTATATCCAAGATGAGTCCCTGAGCAAATACGCCAGACCTAGGCTACCTATTTCAAGACTTACTGTTGTATAAGACAAACCCCTGTGTGGTGCAAAGGGTTAACACAATTCACTGCTAAGACAAAGATGCCTTGGAAGAAAAACCTGGCAATCTACATTTAAAAATTCAGCCCTTGAAAACCTCATGGGGCACAGTTCTACCCTGAATCATATGGGGTAACTGTAAATCAGAATCAATTCAGTGGCAACTGGTTTGGTATTTTTGGTGTTAATATAAGAAAAATTAAGCTTTTGTGATTAGACCACTAGAGTCGGTTTGTTTTTTCCCATGTAGCCAGATGCAATTTGGACTGATAGAGAAATAATTAAAAGAATGTAGAGTTAAGTAAGCATAATGATTATGGAACTAATCATTTAGCAATGGGCTGCTAACCACAAGGTCAGTAGTTCAAATGCACCAGTCACTCAGGGGGAGAAAAGTGAAGCTCTCTGCTTCTGTAAAGATTTATAGTCTTGGAAGCCCTATATGGGGTTGCTATAAGTTGTAATCAACTTGATAGCATTGTATTTGTTTGAGTTTGGTGACTAGTATGTAAGCTTTGAGGGGGTAGTAATAGGTACTTTGAATACTATTCTTAGCACTATAGGTATTATGTCTTTTGCAAATGGATAAACGAACAAATGCGATATTCATTTTGTGTTTTCTGTAGTTTGCCTTATTCTTCCAAGAAGATTGCTCAAGTGTTAAGACCCAGTCTTCTCTGGCATACTTGAATAAAAGAATAACTGATAGACACAGACTTGAACCCTGGCCTGTGTGATCTTGGGTGTGTCACTGTTTTTCAATCCATTTCTCATCTGTGAACTGGGGATTACACACGTAGCCCACAGGGTTGTTTTGGAGATTCAGAGTAATGTGTGTGTCTTGGATTGAGTGCCCTTGCATGCCGAGCTTATTCCTCAGGCCTGGGTGCAGGGAGTCTATTTGAGATCTGATGGCAGGGAGTGGGAATAGGAAAGCAGACGCAAGACTGAGTTAGGGGGAGAAGCAATCACAATGGGAACGGGGTGTTGAGGCTTTTAATGTAGGATACAGGAGCTTGATTCCCCCAGGACTTCTGAGCAACATGGGTTCTGTCCTAGAATTGTCTACCAGAAACAGGAGGCTGGGCTCTTCTTCGCCTGTAGTGGTGTTGAGCATTCCTCCTAGTAAGGTGACCTCTCCTACCTTCCTGGGTTTGGCTTTCCATGCCTTTGAAAAGGCTTCGAGGCAGAAGGACATGGAGAGCTGCGTGCTGCACAGTTGTGATAAGACACCATTTCAGCAGGAGCCTGCACTTACATAGAGCCGTTCGCCACTGCTATGATGGATATCAGGAGGAGCCCTGGAAGTGCAGTGGTTACAAGTTGGTTTGCTAACTTCAAGGTCAGCAGTTCAAAACTACTAGCTCCAAGGAAGAAAGATGGGGTTTTCTACTCCAATAAAGAGTTGTAGTGTTTGAAACTCGCAGGGGGCAATTGTACACTGCCCCACAGGATCGCTATGAGTCGGTATTGACTGGAAGGCAGTGAGATGGTGTCAGAGATGGGTCAAAGGAATGTGGCATGGCAACCCTAAGAATCTGCTACAGAACCATAAAGTGCCTGGGATAGATGAGTTTATTGTGCTTGACCTTTTAAAATCATCAAACGGGCAACAGTTAGAAAGACAAACATACCAAGTGTCATTGGAGATCCGGGGAAAGCAGAGAAACACTGCTAATGATGCAGGTTTGCTGCACAGCAATCTGGCAGAGCTTAGTGAAAGCCCATTGAATGGACCCTGGGACCTAGTGAGCCCCTCCTGGGCATACAACCAAAGAAGCGCAATCACTGAGTTGACTTTCATTCCTCATGACCCTATCAAACAAAGCTGAATGGTCCCATGATGCTTTCAAGGCTTCTATTGGGAAGTAGACAGCCATGCCTTTATCCCACAGTGTGTGGAAGACGGCTTCAAACTACTGACCTTTGGGTTAGCAGCCAAGCACTTAATATCTCCCCCATCAAAGCTCTCTCCTGGATGTATAAAAACAAACAGAACCCCAGTTGATTCTTCCTCATTAGCAACCCTACAAGGCACAGTAGAATTGCTGCTATAGGTTTACAAAACTAAATTCTTATGACAGCAGACAGCCTCTCTTTGCTCCATGGAATAGCTGGTGGGTTGGAACTGCTCACCTTGGGGTTAGCAGCCCAACGCATAATTCCTGGGTATATAGGCCAAGCTATTTATCCAATTCACAGGGCCCTTGGGGCATTTTTACAAGAATGGTCACCACGCTGATACCTGCAGTAGAGAAGAGTTGGAGCCGAATTGGATGCCAATCAACAGACAACTGAAGAAGGAAACAAAAGAAAGATGATGATTGCTCATGACCAAGTGGCACGCAGCAGCACATGCAATTGATATGCAGCATGGCAATAACTCTTAATGACATTGCAAGGAGTTGAAAAGGTCAGAAACTGAATGAGATTTATATTGCAGTACCATTCATGGAAGCTGAAAGCCCATTCACCAAGCAGCATGGTCTAGTGCACATGGCAGCATGGTCTAGTGCACATGGCTGTATGCCTATAAGGACACACACACACACCAAGCACCCAGCAGGGGGTACTAGTCTGAAGAGGGGAATGGAAGTGATGTGAATGTGGAAAAGGAGGGACAAAACACAAGCAGGGCCTGACATTGATCAGGGTTCACGGTGTGCTATAAAGTAGGCATGATTAATCACTTCCCTGTACCAGAAGGCTGAGCTAGATTTTTAAAGCAAATCGAGTGCCTGGAACACAATGGTTGTTAGCTGCTGTTGAGTCAGCCTCCAGTCCAACTCACTGTGACAACCAGCTCCCAGTGACTCCATGGGCAATATTCTCCCTGGTCCTGCACCATCTCTTTGGTTGTGCATCAGATTGTGATTCACAGGGGTTTTCGTTAATTGGTTTTCAGAAGTAGAATACCAGGCTCTTCTTCATCGCTCATCTTAGTCTGGACACATCACAGAAACAGGTTCAGTCTCATAGCCGCACCCAACCAAGCTTCCCCATTTCAGTATCATAGCAACACAGAAATCAGTTCAGTACCACAGCAATAACCAAGCATCCCCCTGACAAATGAGTGTTGGATGCACATGAGTTGCATTGTCTTGGACTCAAACCCAGATCTCCCACATGGAAAAGGAGAATTCTACAACTGAACCACAATTTACCCTCAGAATATAATAAGTATCCAGTAAATGGTTATTAAGAATGTGGCTGCCAGGAAAATCCACCAATTTCCTGCCAAGGCTTAACACTAATATCTTCCCCCACACACTAGAAGGCTGCAGAGGAATGACTTTCTCCATGCCAGCCCTGGTATCTAGACAAGGGACCCTAACACTGAACCACTGAGCCCCAGCAGGCTGGGGAGCAATGTCAAATTGGATGAGGGACAATCCTGGTTGAGTTAGTTCCCCTAAGCTCGTAGGGCAGTTTAGCATGTCCACAGCTGTGTTCAGAATAGCCATGCGATTACCACCGAGAGAAATTCTACATGCTTTCACACCCCATGCTAGTCGTTGCAGCCATCGTTGAGTACAGTTCATGCTCATCACTATCTAGAACTCACGGTGACGCTGTGGGTGAGCCATTGGGCAGGTAACCTCAAGGTTGGCAGTTCAAAGGCACCAGTTGTTCTCTGAGAGGAAGGTGAGATGATCTGCTCCTGTCAAGATTTAGCCTGAGGAATTTTATATAGGGTCACAGTGAGTCAGGATCAACTCAATGGTGTGGGTTTGGTTTATTAGACCCACCATCAGATCATATTTAATGGATTTATTAACATGTATATTAGCCACAAATCCAATGTCTTTTATTTTTATCACTGCATTTCAATACAATTTGTGCCTTTGTGATTCTGTATTTCATTGGAGGTATTTGGAAATATTATTCTGGGGAGTGGGCAGGTGTTCCATAGCCAATCCTAAATGCCAAAAGGATCCATGGGGTTGCAATGGTTAAGACCCTCTAATAGAGTTTATCAAAGAGCCCTGGAGGCACAATGGTTAAGTGCTCATCTGCTTTCCAAAAGGTTGAAGGTTTGAACCCACCAGTGGCTCTGTTCTTGGAAGAAAAACCAGGCAACTCATTCTTGTAAAGATTACAGCATAGAAAAGCCTAGAGCAGTGGTTCTCAAACTTCCTAATGCCACAACACTTTCATACAGTTCCTCATGTTGTGGTGACCTCCACAACCATAAAAATATTCTCATTGCTGCTTCATAACTGTAATTTTGTTACAGTCACCCTGTGCAAGGGTCCCACAGGTTGAGAACCATTGGTCTAGAGAGCTCGGCACTGATGCATTGAGTCACTATGAGTTGGACTGGACTAGAAGGTTCCTAACAAAAACGCCAACAATCATTTTTTACCATGACCTTGTTAACTCAAAAAGATTAATAAGCAAATTCACAAATGAGGACATCCAGTTGCCCCTCCAAACTGGAGAAGCATGAGTTAAATGGTGACCCTGACCCCACGGTGTCCTCCAGCTGGTGCCATGCTGCCTTTATTCCTTCTGCCTCTCAGTTCTGTGGAGAAGAAGGGGAAAGGGAGGGAAAGAAAAAGAAAGAAATGAAAAGATAATTTTCCCAGCTTCTTCACATCACTGAATTGAACTTTACTTTTAATAAAAGTATTATGAAATGGAAATGGTGCTTTCACTATTTTGCTTTCAGGTGATATTCAGAGACATGGTGCTGGTAATTATTTGAGCCGGGGAGGTTAGTGTGCAGATTTTCTGAATATGGTTGAGCCACATGCCCCCTTCCAGGCCTAGCATTTCCCTGGGCTATGAGAAGTTATAGACAGTCTACCCTCTTCTTCCTCCGACTTCGCTGCAAACCATGGACACACTGGTTCTGACTTGACCTGGCTCCAGTACAGAAAAAAATATCCTCCTTGCATAATTGTAGTGCTTGATTTGGAAGGCACCCAGATACAAATCTCTCTTCTGGTGGCATAATGGGTTATGTGTTGGGCTATTAACTGCAAGGTCAGCAGTTGGAATTCACCAGTCGCTCCTTTGGAGAAGATGAGGCTTTCTTCTCCCATAAAGAGTTATAGCCTTAGATGAGTATAAAAACTCAAAATGCATTGGCAGAGATTCCACAGAGAATAAGCCTCCATTAAATCCCCTGGGACCATTCACCAGGGATGGGATTAAACCCTGCTCACCGTCAGTACATCAGAAAGTGTATTGTTGCAGATATGATTAGGTTAAAAATTAACATCTTATCATTTGTCTTTACTCTTAAAACGTTTTTCATTTGTTCTTTTTTTAATTTTCTGCTTTCCTTTTTATTGAAAAATTAACTAATGTCACTAAACAAGTAGAGAATTTGTTAAATGAAAATCTAATCGGTTATGTAAACTTTTACTGAAAACATAACACAATTTTATTTTTACAAAGAGTTATAGCCTTGGAAACCCAGGAAGCCGCAGTATTTTCTCTCGATAGGATTGTTATGCACCCAATGGCAATGAATGTTGTTGGATTTTGTTTCTTTATTGTTTTCTGTAGCTATGGTGGGGTATAGGGGTTATGTGTTGGGCTGCTAAACGCAATGTCTGAAATGGCAAATTTGAAATCCCCAGCCACTCCAAGGGAGAAAGATGAGGCTTTCTACTCCCCTAAAGAGTTCCAGTCTCAGAGAAGCCAGTCCACAAAGAGAACAACATGGCTGGCCCCACTATGAGACATGATGCCCCTCAGTGACCAAGGGTGATACAGGGGACAGCACTGGAGACACAGTGTGCGAATTGCACCTAACCTGATTCCACCACACCGAGGCAAAGTGTGGTGGAGTGCAGTGGAACAGCAAGGGAATGGAGTGGCAAGGTCCCCAGGGAATGCTGAAAGTGGACTTTGGGGCCAGGTTGTGGTGCCTCAACAGACTGGATTGGAAAACACTCCTAAGGTCCAACAAATGATCCTTGAACTAACTACAAGGTCTCCTTTCTTGATGTGTTTTGTTTTGTTCTTTGTCAGTGGTTTGTTTTTGTTGTTTTGTTGTCTGGTTGTAAACTGTTGCTTTGTTTTCCTCTGTCTTGTTTTCGTGCATGTTAGTGTCTCCACAGGTCTGTCTAAATAAGAGAGGCTGGATGAACTATCTGGAGGAAAAACAACAGGACTGAGAGTTCCGGGGGCACTTGGGATAGGGGGAGGTGCGGGGGTAAGGAAGTGGTGTTAACAAACACAGGGACAAGGGAACAACAGGGGACTCAATATGGTAGTGAGGGGGAAGTGGCAGGCCTGGTAGGGAATGATCAAGGGTAAGGTTACGTAACACACACACACACACACATACGGAGAAAGTGGTGAACTTCACAGAACGTAGTGGGGACTTCACAGAAAGGGGGGTTGATAGCCGTGAACAGGGTTGGTATGGGTCTTGTTCTATCCATTTGAAAGTCTCTAGGCTAAACAGAAATGTCCTGGTGGTATAGTAAGTTAAGTGTTGGCCTGCTAACCACCAGGTCAGCAGTTGTGAATCCACCATTTCCTCCATGGAAAAAAGATGAGGCTTTCTATTTGAGTAAAGAATTATAGTCTCAGAGACTCATTGAGGCATGTTTATTCTTCCCTATAGGGGTGCTGCGAGTCAGAATGAACTCAGTACAGTATGCAAGTAACAAGCTGTGCTAATACCATTCCAGAGAGACAGTGGTGTTCCAGGGACATTGGTTTTGCCTGGCCCCTGACCCTGAGGAAGCATGAGGTCTTCAGGTCCTCTCCTGCTGCTCTTCTTTACCATCCTCCCATATCCTCCTCTGCACCCCCAAGTGGTGGGCATGATTTATAAACACAGAAATCCACTTACTCCTTTGAAAAAGTGGTTTACTTCACCCCAAAATTTGGAGAACTGTGTCGTCTCCCTTTCAAAGTAAATTATACGATGAACATACAATATTGATTGCAGGCATGTGGATTCTTAATCCTCAAGTTCCCATGAAACCCTGCTTTCCATGGCAAATCAGCCCGCCATTTCAGCATGCCAGTATTGCCAGGAGAAAGGAGCCTCAGCAGCCACCACTGCTCCGCAGCCTGCTTTTCACGGTCACGCGGGGATGTCAGAGTGCCCCACACCTCGTGCACTTGACTCAGTGCTTGCTTGCAGGGGTTGCATTTCGTTAGAGCCCAACAACTTCCGAGCATTGGCAAATTCCCTCAACCAAAGGTGGGCAGTGGCCTCATAATGTCACCAGTCATTAACCACCAGCAGGGTTGCGTTATGCTCGTCAGTGCCGTCATGTGCAAGGGGAAAGACAATTCCCACAGGCTGCCAGCTGTTTTTGGGGAGGGAATGACAAGTGGGGAAGCTGGGGGTCCTCACCCCAGCAGCCACAGTTCCTGGCTCCAGGCCCTGCCCCAGGCTGTGCCAGGACGAAGAGCCTGGACTCTCAGAGACTCCATAGCTCGATTTCCACTCAGGTTGTGTTGTGTTGATCATTCCTTCCCTAGGCTGCCACCCATCTGTCAGTTTGTCATCATGTTGTCATTTGTCTATAGCTGTGATTGCTGTAAGCGGTGTCACCAGCTACGATTATAACCAGAGCAAGCCACTCTGGACACGCTTCACAAGAGCATCCAAGCTAGGACACACTGGGAAGAAAGACCTGATGATGTACTACTGAAAATGAGTCCATTGAACCCTATGGATCAAAAGAGAATACCGTCCAAACAAGTACTGGAAGAGGAGCACCCTAGGTGGGAATACACTCACACTATTCAGTGGGAGGACTCCCTGGGTAGTGTTTGACTAGCACCCAGGAGGTCGGCAGTTAAATCCCACCCAGAATCCAAGAGGTGCCTAAGGAAGGTAGGCCTGAATATCTGCTTCCAAAAGGTCACAGCCTTAAAAACCCTATGGAACAGTTCTACTCTGAAATGCATGGGGGTCGCTATGAGTCAAAATGGACCGAAAAGCAGCTAATAACAACAACACTGTATAAAGAACAACACTGCAAGTCCTTAGGACAAAATACACAGCAGGCACAATAGCCTCGACCCCACAGGATAGGGCAACTTATTTTCCTTTGTACCAGAGACCGGAACTGTACAACGGAATGAAACCCTGCCTGTTCTTGTGTCATCACCACAGTCGTTGGTCCATGTTGAGCCCATTGCTGTAGCCACTGTGGACATCCATCTTATCAAGGGTCTTCTTCCCTCTTGCTGCCCCTGTACTTTAACAAGCATTATGTCCCTTCTTAAGAACCAGTCTCTCCTGATAGCATGTCCACTGGATGTGAGATGAAGACTTGCCATCCTCACTTCTAAGGGGCATTCTGGCTGTGCTTCCTCCAAGAGGGATTTGCTTGTTCTTCTGACAGCCCAGATGACTTTCGGTATTGTTTGCACATCATTCACATGCATTGATTCTTCTTCAGTTTTCCTTACTCACTGTCCAGCTCTCACATGCAATTGACCATTGAAACTACTTACCTTGAATTCAGAGCTTAGGGTACACTACCCAAAGCCACATAGCTTGTGAGCGGCTGAAACATGTCTGCTGCCAGGATCTGTCCGATTTATTTTATTGAAACATCATACTCAAAAGGTGCTTTAGGCAAACATATTTTGTCTTTTGACTACATGTCCCTATAATATAACCAGGCTCAGACCCTCACATTGTAATGATTCAGCTATATGTCTGAGAGGTAAAAAGACCGCCAACCATATAACTGATGGGAGAATAGGTACTGACTGTCACCTGCAATGCCATTCCTTCAATAAATATTTGTTGAGTGTTATTCAAATGACAACATTTTGCAAAGCTTTAAGAAGACCCAGATGTAGAGAACACAGTCCCTGCTCACAGGAGACTCACAGATACTGCATCAGGGCCTTCAGATCAGGGACACCACAGATAGATGCTGAAAGAAAAATCATAAAAAGAAATAGCAACCACGCACGGAATGCAGGACAGATAAAATCCTCAGGAACAGTAATGGGAGTAGCGATACTGTGGTAGCTTTTTAATCTCCCATCATCTTGCATAGGGGTGGAGTCCAGTCTGTCACTCAGGCCATAGCCAGTGAGGTCTCAATGTGGGCATGGCCTTCTCTTGAGGATTCTGGCAACTCCTGTATTCTTTCCTGGGGGTGAGAGACACCCATGACTTGATATTCCTGCTGACAAGATACATGGATCTACATTGACGGCAGCCAGAGCCTTGAACGGGGAGGAGTCATGTGGAGACCCATGCCACTTTCCACCTCCACTGGGTCCATAAGACATTCCACCGACTGCCCTGTGATCTTCCAGCACTTGGTGTCATTGCATGTGTTGCATAAGTCTGAAAAAAATTTACACACTGTTATTGGCTATATGGGTTAATTTCGTACTTATGGACGTGGTCTGGACTGGGCTGGCATGTTTTCTTAATATACAATTATTCTTCTATATAAAGCTTTTTTAAGACACATGAGTGTTTATGAATGTGCTTCTCTAGTCAACTCGAACTGACTCAGATACCATGAGGGCACAGGGTGGCTGTGTAGGGAAGGGGAGGAAAAGGGAACTGATAACAATGGAACACACACACACACACAACTTAGGGGCCGAATAACAGAAATATGGGTAGAGGGACACAGAAGACGGTGTGTATAAAGATATTAATTTATATATAATTTAGTAAGGGTGTGAGGGTTGAGGAAAGAGGGAAAAAACAGGAGCTGATATCAAAGGGGTCAAGTAGAATGATAGTGTTTAGAAAATGATGGTGGCAGCATATGTACAAACTCGCTTGATCTAATTGATTTATGGATTGTTATATTATCTGTCAGAGCCCCCATTAAAATGTGTTCTTTTTTCGATAACAACATAAACTCACTGCCATGGAGTCAATTTTGACTCAGTATAGAACACCCCCTGTGGTTTCCTCGCTTGCTATTCTTTAAGGAAACAGAAAAACTTTTCTTTCCCCTGCAGAGTGGCTGGTGGTTTCAACTATTGACTTTGAGGTTAGCAGGCACCATAGCACCATGATTCCTAAGGATGCTGATAGAAAGGGAGAACCTTGTGGAACATAATTTAAAATTCTTTAATTATCTAGACTTACTTAACTGGAAGAGTCCCAGAGACTATGACCCTGAGTTACTCTTCAAACCTTTAATTGAAACTGTCCCCTGAAGTCATCTTTAAACTAAATAACAATTTAGCTCTTAAAGGATTGCATCCTTGAGTATTGCAGTCTTTAAAAAATCAGCACAAATCTAAATGGGCTACAGATAAGTCAAAATATATGTGAGAGGGTTGTGGCAGAGAGATTAAGTAAAAAGAAAGGAAACACCTAGAATAGAAAGAACAAGAATGCTAATTCATATGAAGCGTGTGACCAATGTCACTGAACATTGTGTCCAGAAAGGGTTGAAATGGAACAGATTTTGCTTTGTATGTTTTCACATATCAAAATTAAATACTAGTAGAAAAAGAGAGAGACTCGCATCTGTTTGAGGCAGAATACCAAATACTGGGTTATATATAATGCTAAGTATTGAAATATTATCCCATTTTCATATGGCAAATATGGAAAGCCAAGGATGGAGTGAGGCATTCACAGGGGAGATGGCATTTGAATGATCCAGGAAAATGGCTAAAGAACATGCTCATTCCCGAGTGTTTCCACTGGGTTCGCAAACACATCAGCAAATGAATGTCAAATAACCCGTCTCACCCTCTAACTCAGAGCTGTGCAACCGAACTCTCTTCTATGATGAAAATGTTCCAGAGCAGTGATTCTCAACCTGTGGGTCGCGACCCCGTTGGGGGGGGGGGGTCGAACAATGCTTTCACAGGGGTCATCCGATTCATCACAGTAGCAATATTATAGTTATGAAGTAGCAACAAAAATAATTTTATAGTTGGGAGGAGCACCACACATGAGGAACTATATGAAAGTGTCACAACATTAGGAAGGTTGAGAACCACTGTTCTAAAGGCATGACATCCAATCTGGTAGCTACTACATTTTATCAGGAAAGACCAGTCCATGGAAAGGGACATCATGCTCGGTAAAACTGAAGGTCCACAAGAAAAGAGACTGATCTTCAAGGAGATGGGCTGACACCATGGCTGCAACAATGGACTCCAACCTAACAACCATGGCGAGATTTGGCACAAGATCACGCAGTGTCCTCAAAGTAACATCCTTGATCTTCAGTCTTTTTAAGAGATCTGTTGTAGCACATTTAGCCAATGCAACGTGTCGTTTGATGTCTTGACTGATGCTTCCTTGAGCATTGATCTGGCTTAGGGTTTAAAAATTCCCCTTGGCTTCTCAATCATACAGGAGGCCCACACAGTGATCATCTTTCCTCACTACACAGAGTGTCATGCCCCACTCACATTGGTCTCCTTGCTGTTCCAGGAAGAAGCTTGGAGAACCCAATCACAAGGTCTTTTGCACTGACTGTCTCCTACCTGGAACACTTTGCCCACCACCAGATGGCCACTCCTGTGTCTTCCTGCCTTATTCAAGTACTGCACTGTCAATGAGATCTTCCTTGGCTGTGATGCACTACTTGCCCCAAGTTTCCCATCCAGCGCAGTTTAGTGAGAAAAATCTCACTGCTACCTGCCAGGGGGGAGCCTCGGCACTGGCATCTCAGAAAATGGAGCATAATCAGAACAGAAATGTGACCCTACCTCTCATGCTGAAAGGCTGCTAACTGCAAAATCTAAACCACCACACAACCAGCCACTTCTCAGGAGAAAGGCTGAAAGTTAGTCTCAGAAACCTACAGGGGAAGTTCTACCCTGTCTTATAGGGTCATTATGAGTCAGTATCAACTCTATGGCAGTAAATTTGCATTTGGGAGGGGGCGCGTTCTAAGGAGCTCTGGGTCACATACCCTGATCAATCCAACTGGCAGCTGCATCAGCTGGCTAAGGCTTCAAAAGACTGAGTAGGTAACCCAGAGCTCATTGCTGTTGGCAGAAACTTGTGGGGGGTCAGAAGGACTTGAGGTGATGGTGTCCTTCTCAGTGGCCTCAGATAATCTTCTCCCCGGTCTGGGCATCAGCATCTTCTTTGCAAAATGGGATGATTGCATTAGAGAACCACTAAACTCCTATATACCTGAGCAACCAGGAAGCAATTGTGAATCCTGGAGAGGAGCAAAGACTATGCTGGTGGCTCTGCAAATCTTGGGAAGCCTGGATCCGATGCGGCTGGAACTGTCCACTGCGAGGCACCAAGAATCCCGAGAGCTGTAGTTCAGGTCTCCCCCTTGCCTGTGTACCATGGAAGATTTAATAAATGTTCTCCTCATGCTACCTTTAGGATCCTTGGTGGCAAAGTGGCAAAATCCCTTCACATTGGCCTGTTAACTGCAGGGTTGGCAGTTCAAACGCACCTGCTGCATTCCTGTAGAAAGGGCAGCTTTCAACTCCCACAAAGAATTGTTGTTTCAGAAATCCACAAGGACAGTTGTATCCTGTAACTATGGGTCAGAACTGGCACAATAGCAGTTCGTGATTGAGCTTTAAACTACATTTGAGACTGGGGTCTATTGTGAATTCCCCTACCTGTCCATTGGGTGTCATGGGAAGAAAGTAGATAGGAGAAAAAAGGGTAGGAGGCAGTGAGGGAGGAGGGTAGAATGTACTGGAGTAACACATTCTGGCAGAAAATTGTGTGTATGTGTGTGCGTGTTCTATTGTAATTCACACAGATTATGGGTGGGGGAGGGAACTGAAAAAGTAAATATCCATGAAAAAGAAAAATTTTTCTCTTTGGTGATTTTCCTTTTGTTGAGCTAAGGGATGGAGAATGTACTGCATGGACGTGACCAGCCACTGGACCGGTGTGCTGTTAACACACCCTCCTGCCTTTGCATGCTGGGGGCCTCTCTGTAAACAGAAGTGACTTGTGACTTTTGATTTCCTGGGGCTCTAAAGAGAACCCGAGAATAGAAGTTCTAAATCGTGAACAAAGGAGAGACAAAGGGTTAATGACAGGACAGAATTTTGAAGTTTCATTGGATGAACACAGCGCCAGCATCCAACAAGCATGCCAAAGGCTGAACTCTGCCCGGAAGTAATGAATGAGCACTGCCTTTAGCCCGTGTCCTCACTCTCCCCGTCTCCTGCACTCCAAGCCAGCCTCACTAAGAGTAGTCAAAGGTGACATGGTGGTCCTTTCATCTCTCTCTGACCCCTCACGCTGCCTTCACCTCTATCCAAGTTGCTTCATCCTTCCCCCTTCTCCCTGATCTTCCTCGTGGAAAGATCTAATTCATACTAACTGGTAAAAGTCAGTTAGCACACAAGAAGGAAGACATCTCCTTCCTCAGTCTATGCTGCAGAAAAGGAAACTCGGGCTTGAGCTCATTTGCCCAACTGTCAAAGGTCCCATCACGGGCAGGGCCATGATGTGAAAATTCAAGCAAGCAGCCCCAGAGCCAGAGCTCCCAACCCTCATCCACTGCAGTTCAAGTTCATGGGGTGAAGTGGTGAAAAGCTAACCAGAAACTGAGAGTCAATGTAGATACCCAAGGGTTTCTTGCCAGGGCACTCACTCACTGCCATTGAGTCAATGCTGACTCATAACAACCCTATAGGACAGGGTAGAATTCCCCTGTGAGTTACTGAGGATGTATCTCTTTATAGGAATAGAAAGCCCCATCTTTCCCTTGTGGAGTGGCTAGTGGTTTTAAACTGTTGCACAAAGCATAACCATGACACCATCAGGACTCCAAAACATGCCAGGGCAATCTATGGTTCTGTGAGATCTCTCAGGATAGAGATATACCTTGCTCCTTGGCTACACACGAGAAAGCATTCACCTCCAAGCCTAGTTTGTGATCCAAGTGAGTTTTATGAGAATTAGAAGAAGTTTCAGGTTTATAAAGGCACCTGCAGGGCTCTTCAGAAATGTGCATCTCCTTAGAAGCTTCCCTGAAAGTCACAAGGTCTGCTCTGTGCTCCTGCCTTTTAAATTACTCCAAGAGGTGGGGCGTGCTGGTGACCCTGGTTGAACTCATTGGCTGAACTGAATTCACCTGGCCTTGTTGGGCCAATTCAGGTGCAGAACACACCCAGGTGTACCTCCCCTTCCTGGCTGGGAACCTGAGCCTCTGAGCATGTGCAGTGTACCACTCGTTCATGGGACAAAGGCTCAGACTGCTGACCATGCGTAATGGATGCCTCAGTCCCTAAGCTAAACTACCTAGCAGCTCCAAAACCCCACTGCTGTGTAGTGTTCATGAACTTTGGCAGGAACACATCCTTACCACGAAGAATCCTGGTGGCCCAATGGCTAAGCACTTGGGCTTTAGACCGCGGTCAGTAGCAATGCATGAGAAAAAGGTCTTGCCATTGTAAGCATTCCACCCCACTGCCATCAAACGCAAAGGACCTCTGGTGACATGGCGGGCTACTCACAGAGCTACTAAATGCAAAGTCAACAGTTCTAACCCACCAGCTTCACTGTGGGAGAAAGATGAAGCTATCTATTCCTATAGAGACATAATATCTCAGAAACCTATAGGGAAAATTCTACCCTGCCATGGACTACTAAACGAACAACCTAATCTGTCTTGGAAGAAGTCAGGCCAGAGTGCCCTTGACAGCATATATGGCAAGATTTTGCCTCCCAAATACGTTGGACATATTGCCTGGAGAAGGACATCCTGCTTGGTAAAGTGGAGGGGCAGCACAAAAGAGGAAGGCCCTCAACGAGCTGGATTGACACCGTGGCTGCATCAATGAACTCAGGCAGAGAACAAATGTGATGATGGTGCAGGACCTGGAAGTGTTTGGTTCTGTTGTGCATAGGGTAACTTTGGGTCAGAAACCACTCAATGGCACCCGACAGCAACAACAACACGTATATAAGATCACCATGAGTTGGAATCAACTCGACAGAAAGTGGGCTTTGGGTCTGTCATGGAACCAACTCTGGCTCATAGCGACCCAATCATGGGATTCTGAGGCTGTAAATCTTCATGGGAGCAGAGGGCCTCATCTGTCTCCTGCGGAGCAGCTGGTAGGTGTGAACCCCTGACTTTGCAGTTGACAGTCCAACACTTCCCTTAAAGTACCCCCCGGGGCTCCTTTGGTAACGATGACAGACTAGGAAACCCAATGGGGACATTTCTACTCTGTCACATGAAGGCATCCTGTGCAGAATGGGCTCAACGGGAACTAACACCAACCCCACCACTTTTAACACCATCCCAACCTTACAGACTGTGCTAGGCTCTTGAAGGAATTGACTTTTTGCACTCCCACTGAGCGAGCTATGAGCATGCATGCATGCCAACACGTAACTTCCGGTCCTGAACTAGGGATCAGCTGCACATGTAAGGATGTGCTTCTAATGTGGAAGGAAGTAAAGAGAGGGGATCTGGAAGCAGGAAAAGCCAGGAAGCAGGAGTCACTTAGGCAGACCCCTTTCCTAAACCAGCTTAATTAGCATATCACAGATCCTGGCTCAGAGGTGATGTTCAAAGAAGAATTGTTGACTGAATACACAAGGGAAGGAACAGAATAAGTGAACACAGAAATGTGCTAATGACCAAGTTGACTCACAGTTCCCACCCTGCTCTTCTTCTTCCAGGTTCTTCTCTAGTTGCTAATGGTATTTGCTCGACCCCTCACAAGCACAAAAGGAGCCCTGGTGGCCTAGCGGTTAGGCAGTGGGCTGCTAACCACCAAACTAGCAGTTCTAAATTAGCAGGCATTCTGAAGGAGAACAACAAGCTGTCTGCTCCTTTAAAGAATTAGTCTTGGGAATGCACAGTGGTAGCTCTACCCTGGCCCATAGGGCTGCTCTGAGTCTGACTCGACTGGACAGCAGTGAGTATGGGTTTGGTTTGGTTTTCACAGGTACCCCGATCCGTTGGTGGTCTTGGTAAATTGCACACGCTGGTTCAGTGGACCTTGTGTAGGGCTTGAGAATTTGCACTTCTAACAAGCTCCTGATGTTGCTAGTCTGTGACCATATTTGGGGTGGCAAGGCTCTGGACTACCGGGGTCTTCCTGGTGGCTGCTGTCACAGCACAAGTTCCCAAGAGTGCACCGCTACTCATTTCTTTGGAATGATTTGGACTGAGTTTTCCCAGCCATTTCATCAAGGTTTTTGGCTATTTGTTCCATGACACTGAAAAGTTTGGACCTGACATACGCAGCTCAGGCTGTATTATCTATCTTCTCTGCCCTCTTGGATTGGAGATGGATCACCTATGAAGCGATGAGGGTAAGAAGGGTTGGGTGTCCCCGGGTAATGTGAACAGTTAGCACGCTCAACCACTGCTGATTAAAAGGTTTGCGGTTCAAATCTAAGGCCCCTCAGAAGAAAGGCCTGCTGATTGACTTCTGAACGACCAGCCTTTGAAAGCTCTGTGGGGTCCCGTGGTGCTGACCCACACGGCGTCACCGTGAGTTGGAATGGACTCCTCAGAAACGGGTTTAGTAAGCAGCACAAAGAGGAAACTCCTTGGTGAACTGGAGGACACGGTAGCTGAAACCATGGGCTCCAACATACTACCCCTGAGGCTGGCAAAGGACCGGGCAGTGCTGCCTTGTGTTGCAAAGAAGGTCCCTGTGATGTCAGAATGATTGGACAGCACTAACAACAACAAAGGGTGTCAGGGCCCTTCACTTCCCCAGACCACTGACCAGGTTCAAAGACCCGCATGCGTGTATAGTTTCACAGTTAGACGTGTTTAGAAAAAAATAATGTTTGCAACAGTAAAATCTTGGTTTACATTTTACAGAGCATGCACAATGAGTAGAACTCTTAAGGTCCACCGGAACCTGTTTAGGGTCCCCTCCACTTGCTCACCACCGATAAGTCGATTCTGACTCATATTGATCCTACAGGAGAGGTTAAAATTTCCCCTGTGGGTATTTCTGAAACTGTAGCGCCTTATGGGAATAGAAAGCCTCCTCTTTCTCTGCAGCTGGTGGGTTCAAACTGCCAACCTTGTCTTTAGCAGCTCAAGACTGACTTGTATCTCTATGAAACCAAAATCTACCTCACTGCCAGGGAGGTGATGCTGACTCATAGTGACCCTATGAGGCAGAGTAGATCTGTCCCTGTGAGTTTCTGAGACTGTAACTCTTTATAGGAGTAGACAGACTCTTCTTCCCACGGAGTGGCTGGTGGTTTCAAAGTGCTGACTTTGGTGTTAGCAGCCCAACATGCAAACACTATGCCACCAAAGCTCCTTTTGGACCCCTATAAGTAGATAAATATTTCTCTTATATCTGTGTTTCAACCAAAGGCATGGCTATAAAGGAAAAAAGGCCATGAGTGTCAAGAATGATTTGAAAATGTGGAGTTCTTTTGGGAAAGTATAAATATATATATATATATATACTTGTGTATATAAATAGAATTCTGACGGCAAGAGTGGTCAGGAGTTGGACTGTTAATCTCAAGGTCAGCAGTTTGAATGGCCAACCGCTCCTCTGGAGAAAGAGGAGATTTTCTACTCCTCTAAAGAATCACAGTCTCAGAAACCCACGGGGGCCATTTTACTCAGTCCCATGGGCCTGTGAGTTGGAATGGACTTGATGGCAGTGAGGGCATGTAAATATGCAAACACCCACCTCGGACTTAGGATTTGACCTGCTCCCTCAGCCCCGTGAGCATCTGCATCTGAAGCCATGGACTTGGCCTTCTGTGAAGAACCCATTAGTGCACTGCCACAAAGAGAACGAGTTTCCTCTGTGTCAGTCCATTACCCTGCCAACGTTCAGGATGGAGCCAACACCCTTGGTTTCCCAGAGAAATTGGCTCAACATCCCCCTGATGTGGTTGCATGACATAGGCCACTCATGCAATGCACTGCATGTGCTCTATTTAATGCACTATCACCAACAAGTCTACATGGGTGGTAACTCTGAAAACCTTGCCCAAACAGCTGGCTTCACCAAAGTATATGGAACCATGTGGAGTTGTCGACCAGTTTGACTCTGCACTGGCTGTACGTTGGCATTGCCAAGGGGGCTTTCTCACTGACCGTGACCTGAATCCTGCTTCCACTAAGCCTTGCTTCATTGGTCTGGGATGGGGCCAGGCCAATGGGAGGCTTGAAAGCTCCTAAGGGATTCCAAAGTATGACCAAGGGTGAACACTACTGTTTTTGGCCATCACATCCGGGAAGGCCCTTGGGACTTTGCCACTCAAAGTACGATAGGTCAAGGAACCAGCAACATCAGCATTAGCTTCTCCCATGCTAATGCCATCGAGTTGATGCTGACTCATAGTGACCCTACAGGACAGGGTAGAACTGCCCTTGTGGGTTTCCCAGACTGTCACTCTTGCCCGGAGTCTACAGCCTCATATTTCTCCCAAGGAGTGGCTGGTGGTTTAGGACTACTGTCCTTGTGGTTAACAGCCCAAGAGTACCAGGGCCTCTAGAACTGCTGGATCCTAGACCCCACCCTGAACCCACAAAATCAGAATCTGCCCCCCAGCCCGATTTCCAGGAACCTGGGTAAGTGCATGTATGTGAAAGTTTAAGAAATACTTCCTTAGAAACCATTACTTTCCAGAACAAACTCCTCCTGCCAGAGGTGCAGAAATGGAAGCCCATCAGGCCATGCTCGCCTAGAAGCAATTTGAGGTCTCAGTGCTCCTATATCCTGGCTGTCATCTAGATTTCCTTATTCTCACCTGGACTGTTGTCACTGCAGCAGGTATTGGTGAGTCCTCAGCACGAACAGCCCCAAATTCGGTCTAGAGACACAGCTCCCATTTCAGAGTAGTACAATCCACAGTTTCCTGTAGAGTTTCTGGCTTTTACTGGCTTGGGGTAGGGTCTAGTGGGAAACGCATCTTAGCAAGAGCCATTATGTATTCTGGATGTGCACAATGAGTTTGTCTTGAGGCATATTTATGTCTGATGTTGTTATGTATTCTCTTTCTATCCCATGCAACGTTATTTTTTTGAAAATTTATATTTGCTTTTAATTACCCAGACATATAAGTGATTTATAGCTAGGTCTGATCGATTGGAATCAGATGACCACGCCTGGATTAACCATGGGTCCTGGTGACCATTAGGCACTTCTTTCCATGAATGATATTTTCACCTGAGTGAATGCATTCACGACTTTTCTTCTCTTAAGATAAATAAGCAGGTGGGTATCCTTTTGCTATGCTGGCACTTCCTTGTGCTGTTTTAAGTTCACCCAGCAATTTTTTAAAAGAGAAACATATTACAACTGTCACACACTTTATAATTCATGTGGAAAAATTTGAGGGAGAGCTAAATAGAGGTGACCCGTGGTGCAGTCTTACTTACTGCTTGTTAGAAGGTACTGAAATCTTATATACATAAACACTAGAAACCAAGAGAGAGGAAATGGTGGTTCCATGGCAGAATTCTCACTAGCCATGCAGGAAATTTGGGTTTGATTCTTGGCCAGTGCGCCTCCTGTTACAGCTACCACCTAACTGCTAGTGGAGGCTGGCATATTGCTATGATGCTGAACAGATTTTAGCGATGTTTTCTGCCTACAGACAGACTAGGAGGAAAGGCCTGGTGAACTCCTTCAAGCCATCAGCCACTGAAAACCCCCCAGCTGACAAGGGGTCAAATCTACAACCCATTGAAGGAATGGGGCAGGACCAGTGGGCATTGAGTTCTGTAGCACATGGAGTCCGCATGAGTCAGGAGCTGGCTGACTTGAAGGCAATTGTCCACAGCACTCTCTAGGAGGCAGTGGTTGGAGCACATAGGCGTCCTTCATGTGGCCCCATGATCATCAAGCCTTAAGTCATGCAACCAACTCTGGGAAATGAGAGATGCCCGGGGTACCAGGAATATTTGAAAGACCTGGTGTAAATTGGTTCAGCCCAGGGGAGTTCTGGAAACCACCGAGGTAAGCTTCCTGCTGAAACCACTAACTTAGCTCCAGTGCGAGTGGATGGGTGTCTGCACATGTACCCAGCCACCATTAGTGTGTTTGTTGTTGTTGTTGTTGTTGTTGTTGTTGCCGTTCACGTCCGTAGAGTCGATGCCGATTCACAGTGACCCTATATGACAGGGTAGAATTCCCCCTGTGACTTTCTCACACTGTGACTCTTTACAGGAGTAAAAAAGCCTCATCTTTCTCTTGAGGAGTGGCTGGTGGTTTTGAATGGTTGATATTGCCATTAGTCCATTGCGTAACCAGGTGCTGTCAATTTGGTTCCAACTCATGGCCACTCTATGTACAGCAGAACAAAACAACACGCTGCCCTGCGCATTTCTCACAGCCATTCCTACATTTGAGCCACTGTGTCAACCCATCTTGTGGAGGTTTGTCCTCCTTTTGGCTTGACCAAGCATGCTGCCCAACTCCAGGGACTGGTCCCTCCTGATAACACCCAAAGTACATGAAGCCAAATGTCACCATCCTCGCTTCTAAGAATCAATCTGGCTGTAGTTCTTTCAACATAGATTTGTTTGTTCTCCTAGAAGTTCCTTGGTGTATTCAATATTCCTCACCAGGACCATATTTCAAATGCATCAATTCTTCTCGTAGGACTTCCTTATGCATTTTCCAGCTTCCACATGAAAATAATCATGCCTCGGGATAGGATACTCCTGAATTTTTAAGGTGACAAAGTCACCTTGGTTCAAAAAAATGTTTAAAAGGCCTTTTGCAGCAAATTCACTGAAAGCAATTTATCCAGTGATTTCTTTACAGATATTTCTATGAGCGTTGGTTGTGGATGGGTCCAAGTAAGATGAAATGCTTCATCATTTAAATCTTTTCTCTGTTTATCATGTTGCTTATTGGTTCAGTGGTGAGGATTCTTGTTCTTTTAACCTCGAGTTGTAATCCATACTGAAGACTATCATCTTTGAACTTCATCAGTAAGTGCTTCAACTCCTCTTCCCTTGCAGCAAGCAAGGCTGGTCGCCTGCATATTTCAGGCTGTTCTCAAATCTTCCTGCAATCCTGAAGTCTCCAATTCAGCCATTCAAAACTCAAAACAGCTCAATGCCATGGAAGTCAAGTCAATTCTGACTCGAGCAACCCTGTAGGCCAGGAAAGAACCTCCCGGAAGGTTTCCAAGGCTGTAATCTTTGTGGCAGCACATGGTCACATCTTTCTCACTCGGGATAGCTGGTGAATTCCAAGTGTTGCTCTTTCGGTTAACAGTGAAGTGCTTAAACATTGCCCTACCTGGATTCCAAGTGTGAGCTAGCAGCCACAATTTTCTTCTGAGACCAAAGGGGTTGTTAGGTGTGAATTCTCGACCAAGGGTGGTCCAGCAGACCTGCTCAGTATTCGCCCAGGTGCAAAATCCATCAAGAGGATGCATTGTCATTATTTTTAATCACATAACACACCCAGGTGTAGCAGCAACCCAGCTTTGTAATATCACCCTGGTTTTGATAAATATGTACCATTCCTTGATAACGCTTCCAAATCCTTTAATATCCTGCAGCTCAGTCCCTGATGTCTGGCTGTAACAAAAGGTGTGAAGGGAGACCATATGTCAATAAACTCTCCCCGTCTACCACAACTCACCGCATAATCAGCTCCACGGTAAAATGCATGGTAAGTCAGTTATGCGCTGGCGGGGAGGGCAAGGGGCCCCTTTCAGGTTTGTCTTCTGATGAAGTTGACCAAAATGACTTCTTATTTCAGCCTATTAGGAGAGTGAGAGTTGCCCCCCCTCCCTCGCCATTTTTCTTTTCTTTTCCCTTTTTGTCCCTTTCCCCTTGGAGGGACAGCCTGCTCTGCTATTCTGAAAGGGTTGTCTGTTTTATGCTGCGCTCTCCACTCCATTAAATCACCTTTCCTCACATTAAATACAGGTCTTCAGGGTGGTCAGAGAGTTTTGCTGTGAGGGATAATGATATAATGAGGATGACATGCATGAAAAATCATTTTTCAGCTCAATCCCAGGCAGACCACGGGGAAGCATGAAATGGGAAGGGGGAGAGATCTACCTCACTTTAGACAAGAGCCAGGCTTCTGAGGGAGCCAGTCTCGACCTGGAAGGCTGCTGAAGGCTTCTTTACCTCACTCACTCATTCACTCATTCATTCAACCAGCTTGCTACTTACTTATTAAATGCCACACCTTGGGGCTCTCTCACTGAACAAAAGAGACAAAAATCCCCCTTCTGTCAAGAAGCTTCCATAAACAGAGGCATTCAAACACTTCCTAGAGAATGTGTTTAAAGTCCAATTTACACAAAAGCAGAAGAAGAGACTGATGCGAGGGGTTTCACACACACACACACGTGTTCATATATGACTCCCATTGCAGCGACAAAGTGTAGGACTCTTCCAGGAGACACTATTCATTGGAGTTAAATTGCTCCCCCCAACCCCCTGAGCTCTCTCTCTCTCTCTTTTTTCTTTCTTTCTGAGAGCAATTGCCCTTGGAAGGGATTAGCTGTTATCACTCTCTAGCACCTTAGTGTGAACTTATTTATTGGCTCCTTTTCCTGCCTAGATAGGAGGGGCCTCCAGGGCTGCTAAAAGCCAGAAAAATCCCAAAAAAGGCAGCAACAAGAGAGGCAGAGGACAATTGGGGCCAGTGTTTCTCATTTCAGTGGGGGGGGGGCATTTGTTAAAGATGCAGATTACACACACATACAGCACACACACACTTCCCTGCCACCCCACCCAATATGGCCCTACTAAATAAGGATCCTACCCCACCATCTGTCCGGGAGCCCCTGAACTGGCCCTTCCCATGAAACAAGCCAGGGCCATTGAAAGTGACTCTTTAGGCAAAAGACCAGTGACTTAGGTTTTCCAAACCGGGATAAAGACCATTTGTTAAGCACTTGCATATTAACCAAAAGGTTGATGCTTCAAACCCACCCACAGGTTCCTAGGAAAGCAGGCCTGGTGATCTGTTTCTGAAAGGGCACAGTCTTGAAAAGGATCCCTGGTAACATATTGTCCTGCTAGCCATAAGGTCAGTAGTTCAATACTACCAGCTGCTCTGAGAGAGAAAGCTGAAGCTTTCTACTGTACAGATGTATAGTCTCAGAAACCTACCAGGGCAAGTATACTCTGCTGCCATGAGTCAGAATTGACTCAATGGCAGCAAGTGAGTGGATGGGCAGGGATTGATTGGGCACCAACTAACACTAAGAACAACTATTTTGGGTGGCAGTGACATTCTTCTGCTTTATCTAGAATCTGAACTCTCAGCGTCATTAACAATGGAGGCAACAGACAAATAATTATAAACTACAGAAGGGTAAAGAAAAGCTAAAGAAGTTACTTCTGTTTGGGGTTTAGTTGTGTGCTTTTTTTAGCAGAAAATATGAACTATGAAGGAGCAGGGACTTGCTGGACTTAAATATGAACTGTAAGATCTCTATCCGGGCTAGAGTTACATCTCAGTTCTTGGCTCCGCATGAGAAAGAATTCACGCCAAAGCCTGGCTCGTGATCCAAGTGAGTTTAATGAAAGTTAAAAGAAGTTTCAGGTTTTACGCGCCACCCCTAGGATTCCTCCCCACCATGCAGCCTGGCAGAGACTGCTCGAGGTCACGCAAAGATCTCTCTCCTAAGTTTTCCTCCAAAAAAAGACCTGTCTCATGTTCTTTCTCAAGTTCTCTCCCCAGTTCCTGTCCCCAGTTTTTCCTTTCTCCCCCTCGCTCCTGCCTTTTCAAGGATTCCCGGGGAGAGGCATGGTGAATGACCCCAGGTCGATCCCATTGGCTGAATTGCAATCACCTGGCCCAGGTGGGCTGATCCAGGTTTAACGCCCATCCGTACCCACCAGCGGGAAAACCTAGGCTTTTGTTCTATGCTTGGTTCTCCTGGGCATGCGTCAATGGACATCTCATTCCTGCCTATCTGCCTAACAAAACCTATTTTTCAACCCCAAGTCTTTCTTGCCAAAAAATAATGTCCCATAATAGGAATGGCATGAGCAGGGCTTCTGTGTTGGATCAGATCAAGAAGATAGCTTTCATGCCCTGTACTAAGATCACAAAAGAATGTAATCCAGTGCCTTGTAGACAGTCTCGTGTACACAAAAGGTTTTCTAAGAGTCTCCAGAAGGCTGTGCTACAGCCTAAATAGGCTGAATTGCAGCCTAAAACAGAGAGGGACCCATTTCAAAGAGATGTGGGGACATGGCTTTCATAAAATTGAATGCATCATGTAATCCAGTGCAAGGGAAA